>NC_084824.1:30198694-30326194 GCF_958449725.1 Rosa rugosa
GCTATGGTGACCCTGGCGGTTGGCGGAGCTTGCGAACAGCGGGTCAGCTGAATCATGACTAGCGGTGGCGCTAGCGTTGCTATGTTTAGCGGTGAAGTTAGGCGGAGGAAGATCAGCGGAGACGCTCAGCGAGCTTGGCCAGTGGACTTGTTGCTCAGCGGTGCTGCCTAACGGAGGCCAGCGATGGTGACCGGCGGACAATGTTCCGCTGAGAAAGTCCGGCGGGGATATTTTGGCAGAGAGAGACTAGCGGAGGAAGGCCAGCAGACCTCGTGGATGGAGCTCGGAGTTCAGCGGAGGTTTGAGTTCGGCGGAGGTTTTGCCGGCGGAGGCTCCGAGTTCGGAGGAGCGGAGCAGAGCTCAACGCAGAAGCTCGGCGGAGGTTCGGAGCTGACCGGCGGTGTGGTAAGACCTCCTGGCGGTGCCTGATGGTTGCCATGGTGGCCAGAGTATTTTTCTGGGTGTGGGGAGAGGTGTGGTTTGTTCAGCGGTGAACTTGCAGGTGTTCGAAGCTCGTCGCTGGCCGCTTGGCGATTAATGTTGACTCTCAGCAGTTGACGCTGATTCTCGGCGGTGTGCCAAAGAGACTTTGGCGGAGGAGTTTTTGCCTCTGAAAGTGTGCAGCGGAAGATGCTACCCAGCGGTGATGCTATTCAGAGGATGCCAGCGGAAAATGCCCGGCGGTGAAGCATAGAGCAGGCTGCCCAGCAGTGAAGTTCAGCGGAGGGTTGTCCGGCGGTGAAGCTCGGCGGAGGTTGCCCGTCTGTATTGGGGGAAGTTTGGAGGTTGCCGCTCCGCTACGTTTCGAGGTTACCGCCTGATGGTGATGACGCTGGCGGGTTTGATGATTGAAGAACGGTGATGGGTGGGCCACCACGACCGGAGTCTTCGCGGAGCGTCGCCGGGCTACAGGTGATGCCAGCGGAGGTTTGCAGCAGCAGAGTGCAGCGAAGAAGAAGGGAAAACTGGGTGTCCTTAGTAGAATTCTGGGTGTGCAGAGAATTAAGCACCTGCAAATTTTTTTTTTTTTTTTTTTTTTTTTTGAGTCCAGCGTTGACTTTTCTTGAGTTGGCGTTGACCGACTCCGAACGTTGTTGACCAGGCTAGCTCGGCGGTGACCAGAGTTGACCAACCCCGCCGGGCGTTGACCAACCCCGCCGGGCGTTGACCAAGCCCGATTTGATGTTGAACGAGCGTTGATCGGCCAAAGCTCGTGGTAGGTGACGAAGCCTTTGTGTTGGTTTCCCACAGACGGCGCCAAATGTTAATGTTTGGATCCGTGGGGATCTAATTAACGATAAGTAAAAGAGAGAGGGAGAGAGATTGACACGAGATGTATAGTGGTTCGCCTCCGCATGAGCGGGAGACTACGTCCACTTGAATGTTGCACTAGTGTGTCGAGCCTTGCGGCCCAACGAGATTACAAAAGATGTAATGGGAATGGTGTGGAATGAATGGTGTTTGAGTGGGAGGAGAGTTCCTTTTATAAGTCAAGGAAGCCATCTCCTCTACTTATTCTTCGATGTGGGACAAGTTTCCACATATTTCTAGTCTAGAAAGCCTAGAAGCATGTAGAAAGCTATGTTGTGGTGGCATCTTGGCAAGGGCGGAAAGGTGGCTTCCCGGTGGCGAATTTGTGACTTCCGGATACCGTGGCGTAGCTTGAACATAGGGCTACACGATGCATGTCTCGGTTGGGCCTTGCCATGTCTCGTGGGTGTCCCAAAGTGGGTGTTAATTATGCTTGGTGATGTAGCAAATACTCCATGCATAGTGAGAGGTATCTACAATGGTTTTTGATGTGGGACAAGCAAACAACTATTCTTGTGTAGAAATGCCTAGTTGCGGACGCAACTTGGCAAGGCCGGAAAGGTGGCTTCCCGGCGGCGGATTTGCGACTTCCGGATACCGTAGCGTAGCTTGAACATAGGGCTACAAGATGCAAGTAGCGGTTGGACCTCACCATGGCTTGTGGGTGTCCCAAAGAGGGTGTTAATTATGCTTGGTGAGATAGCAAACTAGCCTTGCTAGTGCAGGTATGAACAGCGCAATAGAAACTCTGTAGGTGTTTGGAGATAGAGAGAAAGAACCCAAATTTGATTTTCTTCGTAGCGAATGAGAGCAAGACACCTCTATAGCAAATACACTGATTTTCTTCCTCTCTCTCTTATATCTTTGAACTCATATCTGATCTCATATTTAAGAAGTAGATCGATTCCGGGTATGCTCTTTGATCCCTTATCCCAATTCTCTATGCTCAATTTGAATAATTTATCCTTTTTTATGGTTCTTTGCGGAGGTGAAAGAGAGCTCACTCAGATGAAAACGACATTAGAGGGTTTTTCTTGAAAGTCGTTGCGTTTGTCTGCTTCGCTGCCATTACTCAAGGAAAATATGCTTTCTTTTTCCTTTCTAATTCTCTGTGATTTGTCTCTAATCTTTGGCTAATAATATTTGGGTATTGAATTTTGGTTACTTGAAAGAAATTCTGGGTTGTGGGTGTAATGACCTGGATTTTTGTGTTAATTTCGTATATTTTACGTGAAATGAATAAATGTCCCAGTTAGTATAAATTATGGGTTTGATGCATTGTTCTTATGTTAATCGAGAAATTGAAATTATCTCGGACAATTATTCGCTCGAAATGCTTCAATTCAAGACTTGACTTTTTGATACGTTATGATTTTGTGAAAACTTCCTTCACGCTCTATGAGTTCGTGGACATGCGGAACGTGAAAATCGAAGTTCGTATAAAGAAGTTATAGTCAACGGAAAAAGTTTCCATTTTTGTATAAAGGGAAAATTTTCAGAAAATTGCAAAAAAATACCCTAGTTTCCTTTTTTGGAAACCCTACACTTTCTCTCCTTCCCGAGCCGGAAATCGCCGTTCTCCTTCGTCCTGCCATAACTCTGCCGTCTGGCCACAGTTGGACGCACCACCAGTCCCAGTCGATTCACCTGTTCCTCCTCCATCGATCTATGTGGTGTTGCAACCCATCTAGGCTTGTAAGAGGTGCAGCAAGGGAGAATCCGACTCAAAGTGTAGTTTTCGATCGACGGCGAGTTCTCCGTCCTCCAACAACCTCTAGCGATGATTCTTAAAGGCTGTTGAAGCTCAGGAGCCGTACATGCTTCCCTCCAAGTGGCTTGCAAAGATTTGAAGTGTGGAGGTCAAATTGAGGATTTGAAATTCTAGAGTTTCAATCGGGCCGTTTTCTTTCGAGGTAAATTCCGGCCAAATGGCTTACAATCTAATTTCAATGTAGTTGAGAAAGTTGTTGTACATGTTGTTGGGAACATTTTAGCATAGGTTTCATGACCCAATTTTGGGGTTGCCGGCGGTGCATGGAGCCCACGCTCAGCCATTGCCGGCGGCGCATCCTGCTAGGGTTTTGGGTTCTGTTTTCATGGCTTTCACCTGCTCGTCGATATCAGTTTGTTGATATATCATGGGGTCATGTTGTGACTATTCGAAGCATGCTAGATTTACGTAATTTCAGTTTTCTCGGTTTGCGTTCCGTGAGGATCCGACCGTTCGATCATTTTATAATTTTGAGAAATTGATCTTAGAAGTGTTCAGAAGACCTTGGGAGGTCTTGAATGAAGTTTTGTCTCAATTGACGAAATCTTCAGTTTTGGGTTCAAATGAACGGTTTGAACCATAACCGCTTTTGTTTTAATCGTGTACTAAGTTGAGACCTTATTTTACTTAGGTGATTAACAGAAGTGTTCCATACTTTATCTTGGCTGTAAGAGAAGACGTAGCGGGATTTAGAGATGAGTAAATCTCACGAGGTTCATTTACGAACCGAGTTTGCTTTATCATTCGGTTTAATTGCTAAATTGTGAAATTGTTTTTCGGAAATTGTACATACATGTACATTTGCAAGCATAATTAGCTATAAAGGGCCACGCTCATTGTATCGCCAAATGTACTAATTCCAACCAAAGGAATGACATACAGATACACCGCCAGGCGGGCTACAACCTCAGCGGCGGATCACCCCTAGATCACCGCCGACGCGTCGCCACGCGCCACGCCAAGATAGCATCAGAAGCTCCCGAAGCTGGGAACTGAAGCACATCAGTCCCACATCGAAAACAAGGAAGAGGTCAGCCTCCTCCTCACCTATAAAAGGTTCTCTCCTCTCTCCTCATTAATTACGCATTCAATATTTACCTACTGTTACTTTGTCAACATAAATACATTGACTAACTTAGGCATCGGAGAGTTGAAGACCGCTCAGCGCGGTCTCCCTCTGACGCCCTTTGTATTTTACTTGACAGGTAGCGGAAGCTTTGAGAACACCACAAGTATCGATCCGCCCACCGGATCAGCGTTAACAAAGGTTCAGCTACCGCCGAACTTTTAGACATTAACATTGGCGCCGTCTGTGGGAACCCTTGAACAAAAGGTCATCCCATCACAATCACCATGGCTAACGGTAGCGGGGGAAACGCTGAAGAGCAGGCAGACCATTCCGCCATCCCCTAACCCTCCGACCCAGCGGTAGGAGTTAACCGCGCACTATTCGCAACTTCGGCCAACCCCGGCGTTGAGGCAAATCCAAGCAACAGCCGCCCGCCGGGCCAGGATCTCGTCACTATGTACGAACTAGCACTGGCGGATCTTCATAAAGCAAACAGAGAACATGAGGAGGAGCGCAAGGAGAAGGCTGAGGCTCAAAGATAGTTGGCTACGCTAGTGTCACGTTTTGATGAACTGAAGAGGACGCTAGAAGCTACCGCCAATCCAGCGCAAAGCGAACAGTCACGTAGCACCAGGCGTAGTCGACCCGGCACCGGCACATTGGTACCGGGGCCAGTCATACAGATGCAGGTACCGCTGGACCCACCTGAGTTATTGGGGATGGGACCACCGCCCATCCCCCAGCTAATGTTGGAGCAGGAGGCGGAATCACTGCCGCATACCAACCGCTCGGAGGTTAGGGCGAGCACTGAAGGCAATCCACCTGCGCCAAGGCGCAGACAGGTGCAGCGGAATATACAGGCTGATTCCGCCGGCGATGCAACAGCCCAGATATTGGAAAGGATGTACCAACTGGAGCAGAGGTTGATCCGGGCGGAGTCGGGCGCCCCAGCGCCAACTCAGAACCCACTTTTCGCTTTCAGACCGGGCCCTTCACCGCTGAGATTCTGCAAGCTATCAGACCAGCGTCTGCAAAAACCCCAAAGATGTCGCATTACGGCGGAATGTCTGATCCCTTCGTCCACACGGACACCTTCAAGAAAGTCACCAACAACAAGAGATTTGACGATGCCACCCTGTGCCACTTGTTCAGCGAAACATTGGACGGTGAGGCGATGAGCTGGTTCTTCGAGTGTCCGCCAGGGTCCATTGACTCATTCCATGCACTATCACACGCCTTCCTCTCTCCGTTCATCCTATTGTCCGCCGGACATCACAATACAAGTCAGCTGTTCAACGTCAAGCAAGGGGCGGACGAATCACTGAAGGCCTTCGTCACGAGGTGGCGGGCGACAGCGTCTCAGTGCCGTGACCTAGACAAAACAATGGCATTGGCGGCCTTCAAGCAGGGACTCCTCAAAGGGCCATTCCTCTATCACCTCAACTACAATCATCCTAATACGGCGTATGACCACGTCATGAGTGAGGCGGTCATCCATGCCCAGGCGGAGTTCCTCACATATGGAGAAACCCCACCGCCACCAGCAACTCCAGCAAAGTCAACACATCCATCCCCCAGTCATCAGGAAACCGCTAACAAGACCCCTTCAGCACCGCCAACTGACAAGAAGAAGGAGTGGCAGCAGGGCCACCATCAGAATAAGCGGCAGAGGGACCAGCATTACAACAAGGGCAACCGCCCAACCCATGGGGATAACCGCAACAAGCAGGCGGAGTCCTCACAGCGGTATGCAGTGTTCACCATCCTCACGGCCTCGTATGAAGACATCTACAATCAGTGCAAGGATCAGATCCCACCGCCACCCCCCCCCCCCCCCCCAAAGTACCCAAAAACGGGCAAGCCCAGGAACACCGGCAAGTGGTGCAAATACCACGAGGACAGCGGCCACAATACCAACAGCTGCAATGCTCTCAAAACGGCCATTGAGACCTTGTACCATGACGGCAAGTTGGAGCAGTTCAAGGTGCGCCAACCACCACCAGTAATTGCCAACGTTGAGACCTTGGGCCGCATCAACACCATCGATGGCGGTGCTCCAATCACCAGCATGTCTCACAGGGCAAGAAAGCGCTATGCACGCGCTAATCATCCAAAGGAGGTCTGCAACATCCGCTACGAGAGGTCCGCCAAGCTCCCAAAATCAGGTTGGGAACCTATTACCTTCTCAGAGGAGGAGGAGAGCGGGGTGCATCTACCGTATGACGACCCATTCTTGGTCGACGCCATTCTTGGCAAATTCTCGGTGGGGAGAATCTTGGCGGACAGCGGATCCGCTGTCAACGTCATCTTCAGCGGATGCTACAACCACCTCAAGCGGAACAAGAAACTACTCCAGGATCACGAGCCGCTGCCCAGCTTCTCCGGCGACGTCACACAACCGCTGGGGTCGGATTACATGAGACTGGTTATTGGTACTAGTCCATGCATGGCAGAGGTACATACGGAATTCATTATTGTCGATTGTTTCAGTTCGTACAACGCCATCAATGGACGACCAGCGCTTAACAAGCTTAAGTGCATTATCGCCGGATACATGCTTCTCATGAAGTTCCCCGCACCCAACGGCACGGGCTGTGTGAGAGGAAGTCAACAGTTGGCTCGAGAGTGCTATTCAACAACTGTAGCGCTGTCAGCGCGCCGCCATGAAATTCTGACGGTGGGCAATCAGACACCAAACATCTTTGAGGATCCTAGGGATGAGGAGAAGAAGTACGTCAAGAAAGAACCGGTCAACCCGGAGACGTCATTGAAAGTTGTCTGCATCTCAGACGAGCACCCTGAGCGGACAGTCCGCTTCGGCGCCCAGCTAGACCCAGAGGTGGCGGCAGAGCTCACTCAATTCCTGCGTGATAACGCCGCCGTCTTTGCATGGTGCTACGCGGACATGCCAGGTATCTCTCCTGAAATTATCACTCATAAGCTGACCATCAAACCCTCCTTTTATCCCATCAAGCAGAAGTGGAGGGCCTTTGATGAGGAAAAGTACCAGGCAATAGGAGATGAGGTTGCCAAGCTACAGGGCATTGGATTCATCCGCCAGGTCATCTATCCCCTGTGGATCTCCAATTTGGTAATGGTCAAGAAGCCCAGCGGCAAGTGGCGGATGTGTGTCGACTTCAAAAATCTCAACAAGGCATGCCCAAAGAATAGTTTCCCGCTACCTCGTATCGATCAGCTAGTCGATGCAACCGTCGGACATGAACTCCTCAGCATGATGGACGCTTTCTCCGGATATAACCAGATCAAGATGCACCCCGGCGACCTGGAATGCACCACCTTCACCACCGACAAAGGCCTCTACTGCTACAATGTCATGCCTTTCGGTCTGAAGAACGCCGGTGCAACTTATCAGCGGTTGATGAACGCCATGTTCGCTGAGCATCTGGGAAAAATCATTGAGGTCTATGTAGACGACATGCTAGTTAAGAGCATAAAGGCCAGCGGACATGTGGCAAACCTTAAAATCATAGTAACCATTCTCCTGGCCTATGGTATGCGCCTCAACCCAGAAAAATGTTTCTTTGGAGTCACTGCCAGCAAATTTCTGGGTTACATCGTCAGCGAGCGAGGCATCGAGGCTAACCCGGATAAGGTACAGGCCATCCTTAACCTGGCGGACCCCGAGTACAAGGTGGACGTACAGTGCCTCCAGGGAAAGTTAACCGCCCTTTCTCGATTCATCTCCAGACTCACTGATAAGTGTGCCCTATTCTTCAAACTCCTCAAGACGACTCACAAAAAAGTCATCAACTGGAACCCAGAGTGTCAGGCTGCATTCCAGGGCTTGAAAGAATACTTGGCGGCAGTCCCTCTCCTTTCTGTCCCTGTGCAAGGAGAGACACTGTTCATCTACTTAGCGGTCTCGGTGTCGGCGGTAAGTTGCGCCATTGTCCGGCGGGAAGGCCAAGACGAGCTCCCAGTGTTCTACGCCGGCAGGGGCATGAACGGAGCAGAAACAAGGTATCCTCACTTGGAACAACTAGCCCTCACACTCATCGTTGCCGCCAGGCGCCTCCGCCAATACTTCCAGGCTCACACGATCCATGTGTTAACCAATCAGCCGTTGAGGCAAGTGATGCAGAACCCTGAACACTCGGGACGCCTCAGCAAATGGGCCATTGAGCTCAGCGAGTTCGACATGGACTACAAGCCAAGAACCGCCATGAAGGGCCAGGCAGTGGCGGACTTCATCGCTGAACTCACCGAGCGTCAGCCAGAACCCGGTACCGAGACAAAGCTCGGAACAGAAATGGTAACCACTGAGGAAGCAGCCCCCCCCCCCCCCCCCCCCCGCACTCAGATTGGAACCTGCACGTGGACGGCTCCGCCAGCGCCAAGGCTAGCGGCGCCGGAGTCATCTTAACAGGACCCGGGGGACTGAACGCAGAGTACGCGTTGAAATTCAACTTCAAAGCTTCAAACAACATGGCGGAGTACAAGGCACTCATCGCCGGCCTGCTCCTCGCCATTGACTCAGGGGCTGACAGCGTCAACATATTCAGCGACTCTCAATTAGTCGTTAACCAGGTCAACGACAGCTTCCAGGCGAAGGACCAACAGTTAGCGGCATATTTGGGGTACGTCAAAACGTTGCTCAAAAAGTTCAAATTTCACACCATCACACAAATCCCCAGGGAAAAGAACGCCAAAGCTGATTCACTGGCGAGACTGGCAACCGCCCAACCACATCAAAGTCCAGCGGACACAAGAGTGGAGTGCCTTGACCGGCCAAGTATCACAAAGACCCTGGCGGAGATCTTCAGCATTGAGGTCAGTCCCAGCTGGATGGACAAGATCATTGCATACAAGCGCAACGGCACATTGCCGGAGGATAAGGTCCAGGCGAGACAGCTCAAACGGCGAGCAACCCGCTATAACATCCAGAATGGCAAGCTTTACCGCCAAGGATTCACCCATCCCAACCTCTGCTGTCTAACCCCAAATGAGGGAAAGGTCGTCCTAGCGGAAATCCATGCCGGAGAATGTGGAAACCACTCGGGCGCCAGATCCTTGGCCAACCGCACAATGCGACAGGGCTACTTCTGGCCCACACTTGGTGATGACGCCCGGCTGATTTTGAGGTCTTGCCACAAATGCCAAGAGTTTGCAGATCTCCTACATGCACCGGCAGAGCCGCTGTCAATCATCATCGGCCCATGGATTCACTCCACGTGGGGCCTTGATTTAATGGGAAAGTTCCAAACCGCCAAGGGCCAGTTCAAGTACATTATTGTTGCCATCGATTACAACAGCAAGTGGATAGAGGCGGAGCCACTGACGGCAATAACTACCGCCAAGGTAATTCACTTCCTCTGGAAGAACATCTACTGCCGCTATGGTGTCCCACATACAATCATTACAGACAACGGCACGCAGTTCAACAATAAGGAACTCATCTCCTTTACCGCCAACTTGGGCACCAAGTTAAGTTTTGCATCTGTCGCCCATCCCCAAACCAACGGCCAGGTCGAAGCAGCAAACAAGATAATCAAGAAGCTGCTAAAAAAAAAGCTCGACGACGCCAAGGGTTTGTGGGCGGAGAAGCTTCCAGAAGTCCTATGGGCCATCCGGACAACTCCAACTACCGCCACCGGCGAAACTCCTTTTTGTATGATGTTCGGCACAGAGGCTGTCCTACCTATTGAAGTAACTCAGCCTACCGCTAGGGTCGAAGGCTACAGCCCAGAGACCAACAGCGACGGCGTCAACTTGGACAGGGACCTCCTAGAAGAAAAAAGACACAAGGCCCATTTGCACAACTTGCAAAACAAACAACGGGTATCGCGTTTCTACAACGCCAGAGTCAAGGCCCGGAACCTCCAATTGGGGGACTGGGTAATGAAGGATGTCATTCCACCACCAACAAAACTCCGCCCAACTTGGGAAGGTCCATACAAAATTGTGGAAGTCGTTAGCCCAGGCACCTTCTACTTAATGGACAAGGATGGCGTCAAGTCGACCCACCCTTGGAATACCGAACACCTTCGGTATTACTACAAATAGTCATCCGCTACCCAGGAGCATCTTGACTTAGCTAAATTTTTGTTCAATATTTAGCTAAGGGAAGCTACCCAACGGGTACTACCCCACTTTTGTACACGCTGATCAATCAGCTATCAATGAAACGAGGAATTATTCAAACCATTGTTCCCAAGTCCGGCACCGAGGGCAACTGGCAACGCCAGCAATCGTCAGCGGACCACGTCCGCTACGTGGTGCACTTGGACCAATCTTAATTCCTTTAATGTTTCATTGCTTGACAAAAGAAAACTCTAAGTCAAACTACTAGCGGTACAAACACATCATAACAAACACATTCAAAAAACTTCATTCCATTGCAAAATAGTTGTTACAAATCGTTGTGCCTCAGCGGCTACACAAGAAAAAGAAAAAATAGTGAGGTTCCAGCTTCAGGGGTTGCCCTCGACATCTTCCGCTTCAGCATGCGGCGGCACAATTGCGCGGCTCGTTTGATCGGACCCCCGGGCTGTAGGACTTGGAGTTTCTATTGTGCCGTCCGCCCGGGTGTACGCCGCCAGGAAGCCGGCACGCGACACCTCTTACCGGGTAGGAGGAGTCTGCTGGGATCCTTCCGCCAGTCGTGCGCCACTTTCTCCGCTACCTGAGCGGGTACCTTCCGCGGGGACAGGTAGGACACTTTTCTCCGGCGGAGCACTCTTAGCCGGCGGTACGTCGGGCTGGGACGCTTTCGCGAAGTCGATGGCGCCCTTCCGCTTCAGCATGTCTATGTTCGCTAGGGCCCCAGCCTTCGCCGACTCGGTCAGAGCTTTCTTGTACTCCGCTGACTGTTTGAATGCTTCAACGGCAGCGGCCGCGGCAGTATCCCCTTCAGCCCTCAGGCGGGCAACCTCACCCTCTAGCCGCTGCACCTCTGTTATTCTGGCGGCGGACTCCCGCTGCACGATAATGAGCTTTTTGTCCTTGGCGGCTATCCGCTCCAGTAACAGGGCGATGTCTTGCTCCAGCTTGGAGACGCGGTCGTTCCTCTCCAAGTCCCGCTCAATGGCCACCGTCAGCTTGCCTCGGGCGTCCGAGAAGTCACACTCCGCCTTTGCCAGACGCCGCTCCGTCTCCGCCAGCTTCTCCCTCGCCTCCGCCAGCTCCTTCTGGAGACTTTGGATTTCCTCCCTAAGCTCCCCTTTCGACCAGAGGCTGCTTCTTCGCCGACTCAAACATGTCGTGCAACCCTGCAGATATTTGACCAAACGCCGAGCTGTAGGGCGACTGGTCAATAGCCGTTGGGCGCGAGATCCCCCTTAGGCCGCCGAACCCTAGCCATTCGCAGAGATGGAAGAGGAACTCCCGCTCACCATCCGTCATGAACTCCGCATACTCGGCGAATGAGTCCAAGTCACTGGCGGCGGGCGCCTCTCCCTCCACCACGGCAGCTTTCGACGGAGCTTGGCGGGCCTTCTTCTGTTGGCGGACCAGGATTGGCTCCACATCCTCCCCCCCCCTTCCTCGTCAGGGGAGTCGATCTGCCGGCGCTTTCTCTCCAGCGCCCTTGTATTGCCGGCAGCGACCCTCGTGTCCTTCGCCGGCGGCTCCTCCCTTGGCCTGGTGACGGTCTCCGCCGGCGGCACCGGTCTTTCTTTATGGGGATCGCACCTGTTGGCGGGTACCCTCTCCTTCTGCGAAGCCGCTGCTACGGCCCCCTTTTTCCCGCCCGCCACGGGAGCCCCTGCCTGGACGACAGGCAGGCCGTCGTCACCAAGATGGGAATGGTGCGGCATTGGCAGCACCACCGGAACCTCGGATTGGCTCAGCGCCAGTGTCTCGGGGTTCACCAGTGTCTTCTGGGCCGCCAGCCCCTCGGCGTACATGGTCTCCAGGAAGTTGTCTATCTCCGCACGATCCATCGCTTTCTCGAAAGCGTCGCGACTGCGAATGTTTCCCGGCGGATGTTCTAAAAAAAAAAAAACCAATCAGCCTGGGTTGCTTATTATAAAACAAAAGCACTGTGGCGAAGATTTCTTACCAACGGAGCGAGTTAGCCGCTGATCGACCAGCAACTCCCAACCGGTCAGAAGTCGGAAGTCCAGCAAGTTACGGTTCCGCCAGCAACCTCTGATCCGTGCTACGCGACACTCTTCTTCGCGCGTTAGGTTATACTGCAGTCCCGCTGCACAAACACAATAGTCGTTAGTAAAAATACAAGTCTGCAAATACAAGCACCCGCCAACTACGTTCAGCAGAAACCGGTTACCAACCTCGGATGGGTTGGAACTCCGACTTAATCCTAAACGTCGGCCCTTCCTCGTTCGACCCAGCGTGATACTCCCAACCCTCTGTGGCGAAGCAGAAGGTCCCCCGCCAGTAGGACATTGAATCCCTTAGATTCTCGATCAGCTTGGGCGTTCCCTGGCGGCGGCTCAAGTTCACTTGCCCTCTGCAACCCTGGCGCTTTACATAGACCAGCTCGTAGAAATGAAGCACCTCCGCCACAGTAGGCCCTTCGCATCCGGACAACCGCCACAGAGAGTTTAGCGCCAGCATCAACCGCCACATGTTGGGGCAGACTTGACCAAAGGCAATGCCAAACTCGCACACCAGAATCTGAAGGTTGGGCACCAGCGGGAGTGTCACTCCTTGGCTGAATATCGCCTCGTGTACGGCGGTAAACCCCTCCGGGAGAATCGACGCCTTCTCATCCGCCGTCGGCGGGCACAGTTTCACCGAGCCCGGCAGCCGGAACGTCCGCTTCATCCTACTAACGGCGGCAACATTCATCCGCCCTCCTGCCTCGTCAACAGGGGTGCCATCCTGGAGGAACCACGCTGACTCAGCGTCCTCCCCCGCTGTTTCCTCTTCCCCAGCGGAGCCGCTGGCAGCGCTGTTGCTTGCCAACCGCTCATCGCACCTAGCTTTGGCCGCAGCGGCCTCACCAGCCCTAGAGCTCTCTGGACGTGAAGCACGACCCATGACTACTTCCCAAGGTATGGTCTGTAGCGGCTCAACCTCTAGCGGTTCTGGCAGTGAGGTTCCTGCATGGGCAGACGGACGCAACGAGTCAATAAATATTCTATCCGCCGCGCTGAACGACACGTCAGACCCGGAATCCTCACTGCTCGAAATCTCTATGACGTTAGCCATCCCAAACCCTAAAACCCACACCAGTTAGCACAAACACAGATCTAGCCTATTCTTACATCAGTTATAGCCAAGAACATCAGCAACAGTTTACCCAGAAAACACAAAAACAAGAACAAACAACCCACAAACACTTAACCCAGATTCAACCATCTAGTGGATCCAGAAA
The DNA here is from genome assembly GCF_958449725.1 of Rosa rugosa. Taxonomy (NCBI): domain Eukaryota; kingdom Viridiplantae; phylum Streptophyta; class Magnoliopsida; order Rosales; family Rosaceae; genus Rosa; species Rosa rugosa. The sequence goes on from NC_084824.1 coordinate 30,212,147, forward strand.
TCCCAACTGTGTCAAAAACACCAAAACCCATCCCCAAAACCCACTTTACACACTCAGAACACCCCAAATTCACGAAACCCAGAAAACTGACAAAAGCAAATACACAGAAATTCAATGGAACAGGGATGAGATTCAAAGCACCAACCTCAAAGGCGAAATCTTTGGTGTGATTGAAGGCGCTTGTTGTCGCAGGTAGAGGCCTCGTCCCCAAGATCCGTTGGCTCAACAAATTTCGTCCCCTGGAACTTGCTTCGCAAATCGTAGAGCTTGAAGACGACGAATCAGGTTTGAAGTTTTCACAAAGTGTCAAATCTCGACAGAGTTCCCCCCCCCCCCTTTTATGTCAACATCAACGCGTTCTAAGTCGTCCGCTCAAAAAACGACATCACACACCAGCCGTACACGTGTCGTAAGTCTCCACTTACTCTCGGGATTAACCGAGGCGTCGCCTCGGTTACGAAATCCATAATTACTATCATTTATGGTGAGAAGACGGCCAGGCTTAGGAGGCAAGCCTCCGCACGCTAACCCTCTACGGGTTGGACACGTGTCAACAACCACCAGACAAAGCGTCTGGTGGAAGTAACCACTTGGATGACATCACCAACCGTCCGAAGTCTCCGCTGAGCGAAACCCCGCCAGCGGAACGTCTCCCTTGTCATCCCCCAAGTGATGAAGTCTCCGCTGAGCGAAGCCCCGCCAGCGGAACTTCTCCCTTGTCATCCTCCAAGTGACGAAGTCTCCGCTGAGCGAAACCCCGCCAGCGGAACTTCTCCCTTGTCATCCTCCAAGTGACGAAGTCTCCGCTGAGCGAAACCCCGCCAGCGGAACTTCTCCCTTGTCATCCTCCAAGTGACGAAGTCTCCGCTGAGCGAAGCCCCGCCAGCGGAACGTCTCCCTTGTCATCCCCCAAGTGACGAAGTCTCCGCTGAGCGAAGCCCCGCCAGCGGAACTTCTCCCTTCTCATCCCCAAAGTGACGAAGTCTCCGCTGAGCGAAGCCCCGCCAGCGGAACTTCTCCTTGTCAACTTCCAAGTGACGAAGTCTCCGCTGAGCGAAACTTCTCCCTTGTCATCCTCCAAGTGATGAAGTCTCCGCTGAGCGAAACCCCACCAGCAGATCGAACTTCTCCCTTGCCATTCTGCAAGCTGGGCGTCTTCCGCTACACACCTCTGGCGGAACCCCCTTTCATCTTGCAAGCTGCGTGCTTTGTTCAGCGCAATATCGCTCAATAAAGTACCGCCAGGCACGTGTACTGGACGCTGCTTCCTACTGCAGTCAGCGGGGGGATATCCGCCAGCGGTACATCCCGAGGCCACGCCTCACTCTGACAACGACCGCCACGCGGCGTTACTGTCAGACCATCCCTACGGGACACGGGGACTTATCAACAGTCTACGACGGCCCTGATCAGGCACGTTGACCCCCGTCACTCGGGTACTAAGATTGGGTTCGCTACCCAACACCCTCTGCTCCGTGCAGCTCCCCCTCAACGAACAATTTGCCGACCATCCGGAGGTCTATCTTAGCCGGGGAGTGGGGGACTCCCTGGGGGGCCTAGCAGGGGCCCACCCGAAAGGGTATAAAGCGTTTGCTCACAAAATCTATGGTTGACAACGCACTGACGCTAATTATGCTCCTGCAAGTCTAGCGGAAGAAAACGCTTCAAACCGCCGAGCAACTCCCCAACCACGATTGCCCTCCTTGACTGGGGACTTGGGGGACTTGTACATACATGTACATTTGCAAGCATAATTAGCTATAATGGGCCACGCTCATTGTACCGCCAAATGTACTAATTCCAACCAAATGAATGACATACAGATACACCGCCAGGCGGGCTACAACCTCAGCGGCGGATCACCCCCCAGATCACTGCCGACGCGCCGCCACGCGCCGCGCCAAGATTGCATCAGAAGCTCCCGAAGCTGGGAACTGAAGCACATCAGTACCACATCGAAAACAAGGAAGAGGTCAGCCTCCTCCTCACCTATAAAAGGTTCTCTCCTCTCTCCTCATTAATTACGCATTCAATATTTACCTACTGTTACTTTGTCAACATAAATACATTGACTAACTTAGGCATCGGAGAGTTGAAGACCGCTCAGCGCGGTCTCCCTCTGACGCCCTTTGTATTTTACTTGACAGGTAGCGGAAGCTTTGAGAACACCACAAGTATCGATCCGCCCGCCGGATCAGCGTTAACAAAGGTTCAGCTACCGCCGAACTTTTAGACATTAACAGAAATAAATAAATGTTTGTTTTAAATTATATAACTTGATCGGCTACGATTCATTAGGTAAGTAAAATGAGATTTTAATTCTAAAAATGATTTTTCTCGATTTTTGTGATTGTGGATTATAGTTTGTATTAGTGGCATTCCTGAGTGGATTACTATATATATATATATATATATATTGTGATTTTATTCGGGTTATTGTTGTGAGCATTTACTCCTTGTGGAAATACAATATATCATGTAATTGTTGATTTTATTGTGTTGAAAGAGTATTTGAGTTTTTGTGTAACATTTTGAGTCATGTGGGACTTTTTAAATGTTTTCGGATCTATGGATCTGGTGTCACAATAGTGACAGAGGCAAATATATCGGGAACCACGGCTTTGGCCGGGTGAGTGGTTACGATCAGTTAGAGCTCTAGTATGTCTGCCATTATATTGCATGGGGGTAACACGTGGGTTACTTGAGGCCCATGAGTACACGTTTTTAAAAGAGAGTTCGAGTGGTTTCTTTCTATTATTGTCCATTGAGGGGCTTGGATTCTTACTAAATTATGGAGTTGGTATCAGATTGCTTTAACTTATTCTTGAGTTGGGAAATTGTCAAGCATGTGGTGTTGAGTCATTTTATTGAGTTTACTCATACGAGCTTAAAAAGCTTACCGGGTTTGTTGTTTGCAACCCGGTGCACTATTCCATGGTGTAGGCGTTACTCCTACATGTCAGGACAACCAAGATTGAGATCGAGGCGTGTAGTGGAGCAGTGTTAGGTTTAGGACCTATTTTGTTATCATACTGCTGTTTTTGGTATGCTCTTAGTGAGCGTTACATTTTACATTGATGCTTTCGTGTTTATGTAAACACTTGGAGATGTAATATTTGACTCTAGTGATTGAGTCTATATTAACATTTGTGGTTTCAGTTTATTTGTTGCTTACTTTAAATGGAAAAAAAATTCTAAGCATTTGGGCTATTGTTGAGTTATCGCGTTTCGGATTTGAATTTTCTTTATTCAAAATTCGGGGCGTGACAGTGGGTTTTGTTGCAGACAGTTGAGATTAAAGAGGGTTGTGAGAGTTCCAGAAATAAGCATTATGAACAAAAATCCGAAGGTATAAATTTGGTCTGTTGCAATAGAATTTGATAATCGTTGTGCTCAGTTGCTTCAATATACCAAAAACTCTCTCTATTCTCATTCGTGGTATGGTTTGTGACTCTGTGTTATTTAATTTCAACAGGTGCCCAGTTCATTAAAGGCTTTGTAGAGTCAAGGTGAGCTGAGTTTTTGGGTAAAGGAACAAGAGGTATGCAGCAAGAAGAAAAAAGAAAAGAATAAAAAAAATTTTAAAAATAAAGTAAAGGGGCAAGATAGGACTATTCTCAACATTTTACCATCCATCAAGCTAAGTTGGCGTGGAAGAAATTGCCACGTAAGTGACTTAATGACACATTTTAACGGAAAGCTAACGGAGTGGACTAATTGGAGGGAAATTGAGAGGTCAAATGAGTTTTTGGATGAAATTGAAATTTCAAGGACTGAAATGGTGTTGGAGGCAAAGTACAAGGAGTAAACAGATGTTAGCCCTACACGTACACACACACACACATACAGACTCGATAAGAATCCATTCTGCTTGGTCAAACACAGTAGGTGATTTCAAACAACAAATCAAACATGCTTAACATAAGCATATTAGTTTAAGATCACGAACACCAACTGCTCTATCTCACATAAGCCTGATGTGATAAAAGAAGAGAGAGTAAGTATGTATATCTACTTGCAGAATCAATTTGCTCATAGTCTAACGAAATTATTTTGCAAACTTAAATTCACAACAACAAACTCTAACACCAGTGAACTCAGTGTTTGTCATTCCAGCTTAAAATTAGGCATAACATAATACAATCCACCTGATAGCATACATTTAACAATTTGCAATAGATAATTCTAGAAATTTAAATATAGTTGCAAAAAAAAAAATCATAACTAGAAGTACCTCAACTTTTTTATGTAAATTTTACATGGAAATTGAAATCTTAAAAATTTATTAAAGCAAAAGGACTCAAAAATAGAAATTTGAAAAGTACAATAGCTCCCACTGAACTCATATATATAAGCTAGACAACACACCCATAATGTGTACTTACATGAGCATTTGCCTAAAACATAATTAGCTATAATGAGCCACGCTCATGCTACTGCCAGCAGTTCCAACAGCTATCAAGGGTGTGACCTACAGAAACACCACCAAACAGGCTATCGCCTGAGCTCCGGCTCAGCCCAAGATCGCCGTTGATGCGCCACCACGCGCCGCGCCAATATCACCTCGCTGAAGTATCAGAAGTTGGGAATAGAAGCATATCAGTCCCATCGAAAGCAAGGAAGAGATCAGTCTCTTCCTCAGCTATAAAAGGTCCACTCCTCTCTCCTCATTAAATACGCATTTTACTACTTACCTAACGTTATTCTGTCAACATAAATACATTGACTAACTTAGGCATCGGAGTAGAGAAGACCGCCAACCGCGGTCTTCCTCTGACGCCCTGTGTATTTTATTTGACAGATAGCGGAGATAGCAAGAGCATCATAAGTAGTGGTCTGCCTCGCGGCCCAGCATTAACCCAGATTTAGCTACCGCTAAATACCAGTAGGCTACCGCCTGAGCCCCGGTTCACCCCCAGATCACAGCTGACGCGCCGCCACGCGCTGCGCCAAGATAGCATCAGAAACTCTAGAAGCTGGGAACTGAAGCATATCAGTCCCACATCGAAAACAAGGAAGAGGTTATGTGGGACCCCCCTCTCGGGTCACCACATGTCCCACAGCGCCGCGACCCCGAGCCAATGAGAAACCGACATGTCACAAATGACATCCCGATAACTCATCAACCCGAAATCGCAAGGCCTTTTGGGTTCAGACTATTGGTTTACAAAACACTTTCTTGGACAAATCACTTTAGCAACCAAACAACATATTTTTAAAGGCGGAATTTAAAGTGGGCTAAAGGATTTGGGCCTCCAATAGGAGCCCAATTTGGGAAATAACAAATCACTAAGTAAATACAAGTATGGGAGACGCGCCCTAGGGTTACGGGTCGCCCTAGTAAATACAAATCGCTAACTTTCTTTTTATACTTGTATCTGTGAAATGCCCATTTTGCCCTTGCAACGAATTACGAAACTCTTCTAGTTAATTGCTTTCGGTTTTGGGCTCATAACGTTTCTTTCATTCATTTTTCGTCGGAAACTTCCTAAGTTATTTCTCAACTTCGTCTTAGGCCCAAAACTCGATCTCGTAAAAACTCAAAATCCAAAACTTTGTTACAACTTGATTTATTTTCTCCGAAACTTCAACAAACTGTCTCCGCGCTAAACTTCTGTAACCTTCTGGGCCCAAAACGAAGGACTCTGGCCCAACTTAAATCATGAGGCCCAATAGGTGGTCTTGACACTAAAACAATCCCCGAAATCGATTTCTTCACTTAAATCACCTTGCGAAAATCTTATTGACGAAAAATTATCTTCTAAAAATTAAACAAAACTTTTCGGGGGTTCACAGGTTAGCCTCTTCCTCACCTATAAAAGGTTCTCTCCTCTCTCCTCATTAATTACGCATTTACTACTTACCTACTGTTACGTTGTGAACATAAATACATTGACTAACTTAGGCATCGGAGAAGATAAGACCGCCCAGCGCGGTCTCCCTTTGACGCCTCTTTGTATTTACTTGACAAGTAACGGGAGTATCGATCATATCGCAAGTAGCGGACCGCCCATCAGACTAGCATTAACCAAGGTTTAGCTACCGCTAAACTTTAAACATTAACACCAGACATTAACATAATGTTTCAGAACACTGCTACTGGTAAAGCTTTAGTGAATGGAGCTACAAGTTATGAATGTTTACCTGTGTACAATATAGCAACTTCACTATGCCTCACTCTCTTCCTAACACTATAGTATTTCAAGTTTATAAGCTTAGAATAATTTGACCTGTTGTTATTCTTGCCAAAAAAAAATTACTGTAGCCTCATGGCCACAGAAAATAATAAGTGTATCTAAGACATAGAACTTAACACATTTGTCAGTATAAAAAAATTTCTAGTCCACATACCCTCACACGGACCCCTTCATAAATGGCTATAAACTCTGCCTACATTTTGGAGATGGTTAACAATAATTGTTAAATGGATTTTCATGCTATAGCTCCCCAATAAGCATGAGTTCATACGCACATGTAGATTTCTTGGAATTAGCGTACTGGCCTGCAAAATATGAATTTGTGTAGCCAACCAACTCTAGCTGCTTCACTTACCTATAAACAAAAATGTGAGCTTTAGTTCTCTAAAGATATCTAAGCACTTTCTTTCCTACTACCTAATGTTGATGACTAGGGTTTGACTAAAACCGAGAAAAAATATCTACTGCAAATCTTGTACAACGACTAGATTGATCTTTTGCAGTAGATATTGTTTTATCCATAATGATAAGAGCTTAAGTGAAACCCTCAATATATATACTTCAGTATATTGACCATGTTTGGAATGATAAAGCAACTCCGTGCCAGTATTACTTTTCGAGGATCCTTACCACTGAGCCAAAACTAGATTTAGGGTTGATTTTTTCGACAAGAAGGTATGCACCTGTTTTAATTTTATCGATTATTTCACTTGAAATCATTTTGCTTTTGGTATGGAATGATGCAATAATGTTGTGAATCTTAAACTATATATGTTCTGAATATGTCATGTATCAGAAAGTTATTTTTTATCAACCTTCAGCAGCATTTGTTCCTCAATTTGACCCTTAGTTTTTGTACGGAAAAATAATAATAATATCTACTGCAAATATTAGACTGAGTGACTACTAGAATTATGTCACTATACATCGGTTTTTAGCCGATGTAAAACAACAATCCAGCCGATGTTTGTGGCTGTTGGGAAAGATAAAAAAAATTAAGACATTAATTTTTAGCCAATGTTAAAGTAGAAGCTGTTTTAAAAAAATGTTTTGCTCCTCCCTCTCTCTTCTTCTCAGAGCGACCTTAGGGTTTCTCTTGGTGGTGAGTTCAGCCGGCAATGCAATCTGGATCAGAATCGGCGGGCTTCCCGTTCATTCTGGTCCAATTGAAGATGGTGGAGCGGGTGCGTTTCCTTACTGTCTTTCTTCGACTCTCGCAAGAGAGAACTCTCGACCGCGATTGACTCTAGTTGGTGGTGGTCTTGCACCTTGGACTCAGAAGGGTGGTGACGCTCTTCTTTCTCCTCCCCTTCTGGGTGGTAGCGGTGGATTGTTTCGTCGGTGCCCCTCTGCTTCAGATCTTGATCGGATTCGTCTGTTGGGTGTGACGCCTGGCTTTGGGTGGATCCAGAGACATGCTTCGATTGGTGATGTTGACGGTGAAGTGGCTGGTCATGGTGGCGCTATTGGTGGTAGAACTGGCGATGGCGGTAGCGGCGGCTTCTCCAGCGACAGTGACGGCGCTAGGGTGAAGGAGAGCATCATGCCATTCCGATTCCATTGGGCTTGGTGGGCTGGAATGTCAACTAGGGTTTCTCAAGGCTGGGCTTATGGTTCTCCTCAGTGGGCTTCGGTCTTTTGGGCCTGTAGAATTTCTAGTTTTCAATATTTTGTTTTAGCTTTGGGTCTCCATCCTTTTTCACGAAAGGAAGGTGGATCTACTTTTTTCTTTTTTTGAGTGGGGAAAGTCGACAAGAAATAAGTGGCTTCGTAGGTAGTTTATTGATTTCGGAGTTTACTTAGTTTCTTGTTTCTGTGCTTAATTCAAAAAGGTGGGTGTGCTAGGGGTGTGCTGAGTAGTACGATTGTGTGAGAGGTGTGCTAGTGTAGTGTGTGCTCTATGTAATGGCTTCTTCTGACGGCCCTATGGGCAAGCCGTTATTGTACTGCTTGCTGAAATTTATAAAAGCATGACCTTTTCACCTCAAAAAAAGTAGAAGCTACTGATTGCTTTTTTATCAGCACTCGATGTAAAAATTATGTCTCAACATCGGTTTCTTAATATAAAAAAAAAAACCACTTTGTTTTCTTGTTATGACATCGTATTAGCAGAAAAAATTGATTTACTTTCTACTATTTGACATAGATTATTTAGATAATACCGATGTAACTATTCTTCTATGACATCAGTTTATTATATTGAGAAGTTTTATTTTTCTTTCTTTTACTTCAGTTTCAAGTTCAAATTGATTTGCTTTCAATCTCACTCACATACATTAGCTCTTCATGAAAAACAATCATAATAATAAGCATAATGAGAATACATATCGTAATCAAACGAAATTTCATTAATATTGATGCTCAAATTGCATATGAACATCCCAAGTCTTTCAATTCATAAAATGTCAAAATAAAACAAAAGTTCCATATCTAAAACAATTCATAATTATCTAGAGCTAAATAACTTGAAATATAATCAAAGACGAGCCTTGTCAATACTTGATATCCCATTTGGGGTCTACAGGAAAGAGATTCTGGTAGCTTAAGGTTGTAGCTATCTTCTCTATATATGAAAACACCCTGAAACCAAATTCCACACAAGATATCAAATATGTACAGATTACGATCGTGAAAAAGTTGTCATAATAGTGAGAAAGAGCTCAATATGTCAATTCATTCAAAGACATGATTACAATAGCACAAATTTCATGGCTTCATGAATTTAGTATACTAAATGAAATTTATATACATCATCCATTACTGCTAAAGTCTCAAGGTACGTAAATAGTTACTCAAAAACTCACGATCCATGATTGCTAAAGTTCATGGCTCCGATTAACCCACAGTTTAGATTTACTAGAAGCACCTCTAAATATTTGCATTCTAGGTAAATAGTTACTAATACTTAACTGCAACTTCAGCGTTACGCCAATACAGCATAATGTTCTTTTGTAGTTCAAGCACAAACCACCTTAGCAATTGATAAGCGATTTACCTTTTGTAACCACCTGGGAAAGAGAAGCAATTAATAAAAGAAAGAGAAAATTAGAAAAAATCCCAAAAAATGAAGCTTCTTTTAAGAGAAACCCAATCCTATGTTTTCTTTTAATCTACACCCATTCATATAATTAAACCTACCGTATAGGTTTTAAGTCTATAATTAAGTTTTTTTCTCGTTTTTTTAGTTTGACTATTTTACCCTTCTCGTCGAAGAAGGAAAATATTCCTCAAATATAGGTGTTTTTTTTTTGAATTTGAATATGGTATCAGTTATAAACACAAATTAGAATTTAATACCATCAATTTATTTTTCCTGATTTAAAAACGATTAATTGCCTTAATTATTGTATATCTCTTCCTTTCTGATTTGACCTATATATTTGCCATTTTTTAGTAGATATATATGTTTGTGTAGATAATCCTATTATTAAATATGTCAACTTGATTAATTGCCTTAATTATTGTATGTAACTGATGCCATATTTTAGGAGATATGTTTGTGGAGATATTCCTCATTTAAAAAGATTAATTGCCTTAATTATTGTATATCTCTTCCTTTCAGATTTGATCTTTATATTTGCTATTTTAAAGTAGATGTGGTTGTGTAGATATTCCTATTAGATTTCGTAGATTTCTCAATCTGATTAAACATCCTTTTGTGGAGGTATTCCTATCATGTAGTGATTAAATATCCTTTTGTCTTTTGTCTCGTATGAAGTTTCAGCTATTACTATGGAAGTTATGTGTTTTAGTTGTGTTGTTGTATTCCATTAGTTAAGTTTTATGAAATACTCTCACACGTCACCACTCAATACACAGTTCGTTCACTTGCTACTTTGGGTATCTCTAGATGAACCATAGGTAGAATTGTGTACTTTTCCCTATCGTGCAGGTGTCAAATATCGTATGAGTTTTCACATTCGCAAGTGATTTAGATACCTATCATTTATGAGTTTACATTTTGTGACTATCAATCAGGGAATAACTTAGGTACAATAAACCGTGGGTAAAATTGCATAATTTTGTCTACTATTCAGGTGCTACATATATTGACTAACTTTGGTAGCATAAACCCTAGGTAATATTGATAAATTTGCCTACCATTCAGGTGTTTAACATCTAGTGGGTTTTAATATACGCAACTAATTTAGGTACCTATTATCCAGAAAGTTCACAATTTGTACGTAAATCGTCCAACGAATGCCTTATGCACCTATAACTCCGGTTTCAGGAAATGCATTCTGCTACCTATACTATATGAAACTACTTCACGACCCTCCCCCCTTATGCCCAGGGAAAATCACAAACTACCAGACTTTCCCATAATATTGCCTCCAACGTAAAGACAACCCTATTCACCCCATTAACCCTGTTTAATTGTGCATAAAAAAAAATTATTCAGAAATAAAATGATTTCCACACGATCCATCGTGTTTTAAGAAACACACTTTAATCATACAAATTCTCAAACATTGCAAAAAATACATATACGATCACTTTAAGCATCCACAATCATTAACATTCCAGAAAAGACATAAAAACTGATGAAAGGCCTTCCAAATGGCATTCCTGTCCCTCCCAAACTCCTTTCACAAAGATGAGCCTAACCGTCATTGTTGTCACTTAAGAACCTTCCCAAAACATGTGCTCTCTGCTGAGTCATGGCACCTTTTTTAAAGGTAGACTCTAATTCAAGACCTTCCGATAATCGCTTGATAATGTACGTCACAGCAATCCCGTTGTCCACACTGTACATTAGAAAACAAATGAATAAGCTCATACACACACATTAGGAGTGCGGATAGTAAGGAACAAGATAATTACCTGGAAGGATCTTGTTTAGGACATTCCTTGCTTGAAATAATAGGGAAATGATGAACATTATTCCTTCCCAACCAGGTAAGCAAGTCCCTGTCTTTGTTTGATACATTGAACGTAAATAGACTCACTTGCCCTTCTCTTTTCATATGTTTCCATATCATCTTGCTCTTAATAATTGATTTACCCTTATCTTTCAAAAATGCCAAGCGTTTTGAGATTTCACCATGCTGCACATTATGTTGTCATAGAGGTAGAGCATTAATTGTGGTATACGTCATATATCTATCAACAAAGGGAGTTGTCCAAGTAATTCTTCACTGCGGGTGCCTAGGCATAGAGAGACATTGAATCTAGGTCCTCTATGTATGGAACTATAAACCAGCTAAGGTCATTGCCACTATTGCAGAAAAATAGTGTTACACAAAAATAGAGACAAACCAACCTAACAAAATCACATTCATTCTCAAGCCCCCTCAGTTTAGATACACTATGCCAAAAAGGCCTTCAGACGACACGCATCAGACAACATAAGTTTTGTTTTATGTCGTCTGAGTTTTTCAGACGACATAATTTTCTTTTCTGTTGTCTGAATATACACTAAAATCATACTGGTTTAATTTGGAAAAATGGTGAGCATTCAGATAACACATTTGTGTAGTTGTAGAAGGTGGTGATTTCATATCTCAAATTTGGATAAATGGTAAGCATTCAGACAACACTTATATGTTGTTTGAAAAGATGGGAAAAAACCTAGCAGAAATTTTAGATTTCCCTCCAACAAGTTGAGTCTTTTCCCTCTTAAGCGCCCAAACCTTATAGTTGACTAATTAATAGGGTGATATTCAGACAACATATAAGTGTTGTCTGAATAAGGTGAGTTTGACTTTTTTTGTTTTAGGTCTCTTTTGGCATAACATAAACCCTTCGTGTTTTTTTCATTCCTAAAAATTCTGTCTAAAACTCTCTGTCCTTCAGCAAAACCCCGTCTTCCTCTCCATCTCTCTCATTTCCTTCCCCAAACCCCGCAACCTCCCCAACAGCCACCGCAATCACTCTCAATCAAAAACCAACATGCCCCAAACTCCGCCTCTTCCTCTTCCGGCTCAACCCTCCGTTCAGATCCAATCCCCAGAAGGCTGCTCTCCCAAAAACAATGGTTTTTTTAATTTGGGCATTTAGGGTTCTTCTGATTTTGGGGTTTGTCTGGTTTCTTACATTTTTCTCATGATTTTTCTTACTGCAGATTGAAATTGATGAAATCTCTCTCGCAAAGGCAATGCTTCGAGGCGTGGCTGGAGGAGGTGCGACCAGGCCTGGACGCGTGGGGCGAAGGGAAGGCAAAGTGGTGAGGAGTGTCGACCACTTTGCTGTTATTCATTTGGGCCTTGCTGACCGTTAAAACTTGTAACTCTCTCTATAGTCTGGAATTGAAACAAAAGAAAAACAGAAAGCCGGAAACGCCGTGCAGAGGCTGTAAGGAGGATCCTTAGCCTCGCCTTCGCTCTGCCATGGATTCTCGGCACGCATCTCTAGGCCGCCGAACGGTACCGACCTCTTCGCCGTCAACGTTTTTGATTCTCTATTCGTTATTAAACTTTTGATATATGGATTCGGAATATCCTCTCTTCCTTATTTGCATTTGGTTCAATTTTGCATTTGGAAGAAATTCGTCAAAAGCGAGCTGCAGAAAGATTGAGCAAAACTTCTTCGGGACCCGATCTCAGCCAGATCCCACCTATCGGTCCGTTATTTATATTTTCTTCAACTTCTCTGTTAACTTTGGAATTGAATTTTACCTTCTATTATCGCTCATAATTTTCTGTGCACAGATAATGGAGGAATGAGAAAATCGGAGAGCGCAAATCGACTCTCTGAGGTAGGAGAAAAGAACCTTTTTTTTTTTTTTCAAGTTTATATGATTTGATTAACAATTTGCAATTCGCTGCAGAGATAGAGAGATATTCGTATAGAATCTTTGCATAATTGGTAGTTTAAGGTAATGGTTGAGTTCTATTAGTTTGAATTTTGATTTTGACTTGAATGTGTTCTTTTTATGCTTGTTTTAGATTAGGTTTGCCAACCTCAAGTAGTTATTACAAAACCATACTTATGTTTGCAAAGTGCTGCCGTGATGGAAACTTGGCCTTTTGATTCTGTGAACACGGATCACCTCCTTTGGAGTCTGGGATTCGCATACATCAGTTTTTGAAGGAGTTTTGAGCACCACTTTACTTGACAAGTCACCCATATCTATGACATCCAGTAGATGGGTATTCTGCACATCGATATTTATTGCGGATTGTTTTGCAATTTTAATGTTCCCGGATTTAATTTATTGAACACTTAAGTGGGGTTATATACACTATCATATCTATTTAGAAATTAAATTTTGTGTACGAGTATGATTAATTAGTCATTCATGATATAGTTTTCAAAATGATACAAGAACGGTGCTGATGTACATAGATATTAATCACTATCTTAAAACTTTATTATTCTAATATTTATAACTAGTATATAGAAAATTTTGCTGGTAGTTTGCATTAAACTGAGTATGTACTGGACTTGCTGTTGGACCTAACTACTTCATGACTTCAAATTTTACATTTTCTTTTGTTATAAATGAGTAATTGAAGGGAACAAGTTCTCAATATTATTAGCTCAATGGTGGATATCAAGGCAATATAAACTGTCCCTAAAATCATTTGGCCAAAATAAAAAAAGTCGCTTCATTTTTGTGATTTGTAAATATTCTACTTTTACCAGTGTTTGTCTTGGAGTATAGTGCAAATGTGGAAGCTATCTAGCTGCACAAGGTATATAACAACAAAGTTTTGTCCCCTTTTCTAGGGCCACAACTCATGTATTTTTTGCATTTGAAACATGCTAAGAAAACACTGAAATTCTTTTTTTTTTTTTTCTGGTATCTGGTTAATAGTTTCTTCATAGGAATTTGAAATACAGTCTCTTTGATGTGCACTGATATACTCATGGTCATGTTCTTTTTCTCTTTTCCCTTTTCTTTTGCAGTTAAATGCTGATAAAAGCCCTTTCCAGCTAACCTTTGTTAATCAGGTATCCACTCGATCTCTTTGACTACAGTTGCAATGTCAATGTTTTGGACAGCAGCATCTTGCTTAAATAGTTTCACATTTTCAGTTTTCAGAATGTTTGTATATACTTGTATGTTAAATGCCCGGTTTTTGCAATTTCCTTGGTATTGAGTGTAACAAGTCTACCAATTTTTTTACTTGCATGACATGAAGTTTAAGTAGCGATCTAGAAGAATAAGTAAGCGATTGATTACTCTGTTGTCCAACATTTAAAACTTGATTGTGTATGCTCCCATTGTGCTTGTTTAACAAAGATAACAATTTATGGATTTTAAACTAGGGCATGATTGTATAGTATGTTTTCTCCACCTGCAATCTACACTAATTGAAAACTGTTTATGTACTTATAAAATTCGTAATTCTGATGACATCTGGAAGTTGAAACCAACTTCATTGAAAAGTTACTGATGATTGTTTTATCATCATAATTCTATAGTTGGTGGCAAAGTTGTTCACAGTTAGCAATATTATTTATTTTATTTGTTTCTATTTTTGTGAGGATTTCCATAGGTGAAGCGATGTGCAGAGATGTCAAGAAAGCTGCGCTTTTTTAAGGATCAAATCAGTAAAGCTGGTCTGCTTGGGTCTATACGTCCAGTTTCACAACCAGATATTGAGTTGGAGGAATTAGAGGTCTATTTCTATATCGCTGCTCTAGCATTGTTCTTCCTCTTTCTCTGTCTGTATTCCCTCCCTCTGAGTTTTAAGTTTGCAAGAGTAATAGTAATGTTAAGCTGGAACATATTGTTTAAAATGGCACTAACCAATTGCACCCTTATCCATGGAGCAATTTCTTGTAAACTGATAACATTCATGTTTGTATTTCTTAATTCCAGTTTCAACTTGGTGAGCACGAACATGAGCTAATTGAAATGAACTCTAATAGTGAAAGACTTCGACAATCATACAATGAGCTCCTGGAGTTCAAGATGGTATTACAAAAGGTAATTTTCCTTTTTATTTTCTCTCCATATTGGTGGTGTATTTGCAGCCTCGTATCAGCTGTTCTGTTTTTAGTAGTTCATAAAATATTTGTGCTGCATGTGTGTGCATGGGTTAATTGATTTTGTTTTCCGTTTCCGATGGTTTTGAACTTTCAGGGGTTTTAATCTTTCAGGGGTTTTGTTTGTGTTGGAGTTTCTGATCGTAGTGATCAATTGGCCTGGTTTGAGGTAAGTTGTTTGCTGATTTGAGTTTGATTTTCGGTTGGTTTTTGTGGTAAAGTTATAGTCTTTGGCCATTTGAAAACTTTCATTGATTCTATAGCTCAGAGTATTCAGATAAACAAGAAGCCTTTGATTTCAAAGGTAAACTAATTAGGTCATTGATGTGTGATCTGTGCGTGACCTATGTAGTTTCGCAGCAGGAGATAGTTTCTCTGTACGAGAGGTTCTGTCAGCTCGATCATAGTGGCGGAGGTACGTGACCTAAGGTAAAATTCCAGTTTCTTGCTGTCTAAACTCACTCAGTCCTTGGCTGCTTTAAACAATTTTAGGCTATAACTTTAATTTCAGTTTTGTTTAGGTGCTGTACTCTGTATACTAACTTTCTATGCGAGTTTGCGTCTTTCAATATAGCTAATTCTATCTACTTGGATCATTCTCTTATGACAAGGCAATCCAAATATGGTCATGGCACTAGCTGGGAATAAAGCAGATCTAGTAGAGTCAACTCTCGGTCAATATGCACTTGTTGCTTTATTTTAGCATTCTTACTATGGTGTTTGAAAGCTTTTAAATTTTTTATTTTATTCTTTTCTTATAAGGGAACACGTAAAGCCATGAAAGATGTTTGTTTGAAATATAATCGATGTCAAAATTTTGCTTCTAGTTAGTTTGTTAGTCATGAGGTATCATCTTGTTTCTTGCTATGTTCTTGCTCTAATTGGGCTCGTCGTTTGAAGGTTTTTGTTGTTTTCTTTCAAGCTAATATGTTCTCTAATCTATTCTCTGATTTGCTTCAAAGGGCTGCAAGACATCATTTTGCTCTTTGTGCTGGCTTGCTGTAAGAAAATGGATCCTTATTTACTGGCTATCATTTTCATGGATGCCCACAATAGCAAAGACAAATTTAATCATGCTTTGGTAAGCTTTTTTCTTTTCTTTTCTTTTCTTTGGTAAGGACACTTGAGTAATGTGGCTTGATGTTTTGCTATTTTGTTTATTATTCTACTAAACTGCTTTGTCCTTGGTTGCATGATATCTGATCCAGCAAAACAAGGATATAACTTCATTCTATGTGCATATTATCTGCAGGGTTATGCATATATACTCACGCACCCCGGAATACCTTCCGTCTTCGATGACCACTTCTATGATTCGGGTGATTCCATTCATGATCAGATTGTGAAACTGGTACAGCAGTATGGCTAGCTAGTTCTTTTATTAACTTGTGTCTAGTAGAAATTCTTCCTTCTTTAAGCATTTGGACTTGTCTGCATGTCCAGATTAGTAGATATGGGTCATTTTGAATTGATATTCATGATTAGGTTTGTGTATATGAGACAATGGTGGATTAATGGAAATTGTAATGAATGATTTTGGATGTAGATTTTATGGTTTTGTACTTTCATGAATGGGCAATTTTAGTTTCCAGAATGTATGCATACCAATTGTAACGGGGACAACTAATATGTGTTATCTCAAATTGCAAGCTACAACAAAAGCACACCAAAATGTGTGGTTGCAACTGCACACAAACAACACAAAAATCAATTAGAAGTGTATTGTCTTTTTGGCGTTCGTACAACAGAAAATTGTAGTCTGAATGGAAAAACAACAGTCCCTTTGATATTCAGACCACAAATATTTGTCATGTTAATAACCTCAGACGACAGAAATATGTCTTGCAAATATGCTTCACACAATAGAATTTATATCAGAATGTAGTTGTTTTGTTTCTCATACAACACAAAACTGTTGTGTGATTACGTTTAAAGATACATATCGCAATGGTCCTGAAATGCAAAACTCATCAGACGACACAAGATTTTTATTTGTTTATGTCGTCTGAAAAATCAGACGACAGAAGTGTTCTGTCGTCTAATACCCCCAAGTTCTGTCGTCTGAAAAATCAGACGACAGAAGTGTTCTATCGTCTGATACTCCCAAGACACGACACCGTACTAGACGACATATTTTGGTTCATTCAGACGACAGAACTGTTCTGTCGTCTGAAGGCCTTTTTGGCATAGTGATACATCTTTGATTAGTTGCTCCAGGATCACCTTGGACAACCTTTTCACTCCAGGGAATCGTCTTTTAATGAAGTCAGAATCCCCTTTTCTCTTCTTCTGGTTAAGGTTGATCTCACGACCTTCAATATTCAAACCAAACAGTTCTGGAATGTCACCTACAGATATGGTACCAGTAATTTCCCCAAACTGAAACGAGTTTTTTTCCTTGTCAAAGCATTTTAAAAGAGAAACAATGTCACTATTAGACTACCTACAAGCAGAGTCTATTATTTGCCGCTCATAAAAAGCTCTAAACAAATCCCTGAACGGTGTGGACTCTATCAGATCAAGCTTCACTTCAGTAATATCTGCCCTTAACTCGTCGGTCATAACACGTCCAAACTTGAGAAGGTCGCACCTAAATTCCAGGTGGGTGTACTCTTTAGCCATCAAAATTAACTTGTAGTATCTATTGAGAAACAAGAAGATGAAACAAAAACCTGCAATCAAGAACTTGTATAGTCTATCATACCTACTCAATAGCAAAAACCTAGAACCATCACAAAACAAATACCTCTTCGTCAGGAGCACACACACCTTTTGAATAGGTAGCAACCACAATACTCATCAACCGTACCAATCGGATATGCTGTCGAACACAGGCAACCCACCAACCTCTGATTGTGCAATCCATTTATATCACAAGCTTGTAGAGATATTGACACCGGCTTTGAATGTACAGATTAGACTCTTCAATATGGAGATTACGTAACCTCCAACCCAGAGGAGAATTTTCAATTGCTGAAATCAAGGGTTGAGTAATTTTGGGCGACGTCTATGGGCAGCCGTTTCATGATCGACTTCCATCGGCAACAAATTTGGATTTTATTATCAATCATATTTAATAGGTGAATGTGAAATTTGATAGTGGCAGCTTTAGTAATTCTTAACAACATTGAGTTTTATTATTTATTCTATTTAATAGGTTTTTTTTTATTTTGCATAAAAAAAATTAATTGATTTGGGTGTATATTAAAACACTCTTATGGTTGGGTTTATTCTAAAAGAGGTGTGTCAATTTGGGTATAGAATCAAATTCCCCTAAACGAAAATAGTAGATATACCATAGGAAAATATGGGTCCTTTTTCCAACAGCAATAATCAATTCATTCTTTTATCTAAAAAATGAAAGATGATGAAAATATGCATTGCACAAAATCAATTACCTGGACGTGTCTTTGATCTTATGATCTTAGTTGCTACATACAGCATCTATGCTACTAATTTTACCACCTATAATGTAATCAACCACAGCATATACGGATACTTGGCATTTCAGCAAATCAACCAAAGCACTAAACATGAAGGTGATTGCAACTCATCTGAGTAAAAGATACTAGCCTTCATGTACTTCAATGGAATTTTGTTTGTGAACTATGCTTCAATGGACTAAGAATACTTGTTTCAAATGTCTCTCGAGTGGATATAGCATTCTCAATCATTTCATTGTTAAGTGATGAAATGCGATTAACAATTTACAGTAACACTAGGGGTGCACTGTAGATTGAGGAATACAGCAAAAGTGCACCTACTCTCATTTCTTTCATACAGTGAAGTATTCATCGGGATCTTTGTATTTTTTAGAATCGAATGTCGGTCAAAAACTAATATCAGGTTGATTGCAATATGAATTTAACAAATCTCTATGTCTATCTGAACAAGAGTACAAGTACTTTCTAAGAAAATTGAGGTATCAACCACAAGCTTTTTCCTGGAATTAGTTTTTAAAGAAAAACGAGCCCGTTTAAGACCCAAGGCTGGTCTTCTCTTAGTGAATTTCCACAGTATTTGCAGGAAACACTCCATTTAGGCATTTTAATGCTTGTGACATATCAGACTAGTGAAGTTCCGAAGTACCACCTAAAATGTTCTTCGCATGATCAATAAGACCACTCAGTGAAGCATGAATAAAGCACAGAAAACAGTTAACTCTGATTGCTTCCCAATGATTAAAGCACTATACCATGTCATTGACTCTAATTGTACACAGATTACATTCTCTGTTTTCCAGGACGAAATCCAAAAACTCGACCTTAATCTTCTATACATAAACATTACAGCCCTCATTTATGAAACCATCTCAGAACAACTACAGATTACAAACTTGACCTCATATGCATATAAATTATCATCTTACGCTATCTAGCTCGTGAAATTTCGGAAAAACAAAAAACAAAAGAACAAAAGGAAATTTTGCTCTTCTCATCAACCAAACACCGCAGTAATTCTACTTAAGCAGCCTAACATACACAATTGACTTGAATCAAAAATAAATTAATTTGAAGATAATTTCTGGAAGTAGAGTAAGGAAAGCAAGTGACAATGAAGACGAGTGTACCATGGTGGACTTGAGGTGGTGGTTGATGGCTTGGAGGTCGTGGTCGAAGTCGTAGGGCTTGGAAGGTTTCGATGAAACCATGGCCTTGGGGAAGGGAATGCAGCCCAGAAGCTGGTCGACTGCATCGGAGCTCCAATTGAGGTTAACGAGCTGAATCACCACCTCCGGCGCCGAGTGATTTGCCTCTTCTGCCCATTAAGATATGACTGAGAGTAGGGTTTTGGGTTTGAACAACTGAGAGAGAGAGAGAGAGAGGGGGGGGGGGGGGGGGAGGGAAGCAGATTTGCTCACCAGACGAGATGTCTGTGAGCTCTATTAGGCTTTTGCATTGATTTGATTCCATTTTCTCACTTTGCTCACATTTCCACCTTACCGTCTTCAGCTCACTGTGAATATGAGATCTAGCTGCATTCTCAACCAGCCAATGGTTTTTGCGATTGCTTCGTTATGGTTCACGACTTCAAGCACCAGATATTCTTAGAGCCCTAGCTTCGACATTGGCTTCAAGGAATATTTGTGTGATGGTCATGACCATCCATAACTTTGGCTGTTCGTGAACAACCTCCGTTAAGCGATAACAACGTCATCTTTTGGGGGAATTTAGCATTGAAGCTCGGCTGTTCATGAACAACCAAATTTTTCAATGCTTCAGGCCTCAGAGCATTTGGCAGCAGCAAGAACATCATTTCAATGAGCTTAGGAGAACCCTAATAATTACGGTCGTTCGTGAACGGCCTATTAGAGTTTTGGAGGGCCACAAGACATGAGGATTAATTGGAGAAGGTTGTATCACAGGGAAGGCAGACTTGTTTTTCCTGTATTTGACATCATCTGGGAAATTGTCTAAGAAAAATTAACCATAATGTAGCCTTATACCTGCAGATTTTCTTCCTCTTTGGCTCTTTCTTGTTAGAGTTTGAGCTTTAATTTGTTAATGAACAAACCACAATCAATAACACAACTTTGATGTTTGATTGAAAAACTGCAGTAGCAGTTTGAACTTTGAAGCATGAACAGATGAACAAAAACTCAGAAAACTTGTGTGCTTGACCTTTTGATCTGATTCACTACTTTTACATCAGCTAACATTTCCCTTATATAGGGTACAAAAGTTAACCTACAAAATATCTAGAGTTGAGCATATTAAACTAGATTAAACAAGTAAAAAATATCTAGCTTAATTTGAGTGGAATAAACAGTGCAGCAAGTGGAAAGGAAAAATATCTTTAACTGCAGCTGTTCCCTGCAACTAAGTATTCTGCTGTTAACTCACTGCAGCAGTTTCCTAGATGTAGTAGGAAAGCATTAATTCCAACATTTCTCTTGTAACGAAACGTAGCTTCACTGCGTAGTTTGTACCTCCTTTTCCTCTTTGTTGCTTTATTGCGTGTTCTCTCTTTCTGCACTGTAGCTTTTTCTTACCCCACCCCCCCCCCCAGGGCGACCTTAGAGCAAGTTCACCCGTAGTCAAGAAAAGGCAAAGTCGAGAAGTCAAGAATTCGACCAGTCAAGTTACTATTCACTGCCACTGGACATAGGTTTGCACCAGTTTTTTTTCTTACCCGATCAACACTGTTCACTTTTCAATGTTCATATATACTGTTCACTACTCTTGCTGTTCACCAGTGGGTTTTACTGTTTAGATTCACTGTTCATTATTTTATTTTTTAACTGTTCATTAAAAACCCCAGCAGCTGCTCCAGTACTAGCGACACCTGCAGCACCAGCCTCCAGCCCAACCTCTCCCTCCAGACGCTGTCATCTGTCCCCTCCCTTCAGAAGCTCATCTCCCAACTCGACGCCCCAAACCTCTCCGTCTCTCACCTCTGCTTCACCTCCCAACAGTCGGTGCTTTTAAGTTCCAGACCTTGAAGATTTGGCGGGACTCCAACCTCCGCTGCGTGGAGTCCGTCAAGGCGCACGAGGACGCCGTGAGCGCGGTGGTGGTGGCGAAGGACGGGACCGTCTACACAGGTCGGCGGACCGTCGGAGCTGGGTGTGGGCGAGACTGCAAGACGAGAAGTGCCACGTGTTGGTGGCGACGCTGGAGAAGCACAAGTCGGCGGTCGTCCTTCGCGTCTCTCTCTGGCCGTCAGTGGCTGACGTCAGCCATATGGGGAGCTCGGGCCGAGTTGGCAGCAAACTTGACTGGGTAGGAAAATAGTCATGCACTTGACTATTTTCTTGGCTGTAGTCAAGAAGGGGTGGGTTTTGCCCGGTCAAGCTTCCACCTGTGGAAGGGAGGATTTTGCAAAGAAAGTCACCACATCAGCTTTTTCATGACTATGACCAGTCAAGAGCAAACCAGTGGACTTGCTCTTAGAGAGCCTTTTTATAGGCTTTCGAGAGGCTAATGATCATATCACAGCCTTTTGTTCAAATTTCAATAGCTCTCTTTATCACCTCATTCCAAAGGTTTACTTCAACAGCTGCAAATCCCAACTTTTACGAGAGATTAAAAACCATTCGATGATTTTTTCTCCTCCTCATCTTTTTGTTTGGAGCTTGGAAGCCCATCCCATGCTATTTGCTGCATTTTGTAGTGCTCGAACACAACTAGGGCTTTATCCTCTTTGGCTATAACAAAACAATTTAAAGGTTTGTGTTACAAAATAATTTATTATTTTTTTGGAGATAATTAAGCAAAGCCAATACTTATGAGAGCTACTGGACTCTCGCAATGATGCATTAGACCCATTTTTGCATTTTGGGTTTGTGAAATTTTTTATCTCCATAGTTGCCTCCTCAAGCGTCGTGCGTGGAATGACTTTGCGCATACTGACAACTTCTTTTTGAAATGATGTGCATTCTGACAAAGTTGCATTTATATTTGATTGCAACTCATCCTCCTGTGATTTGTAGTTAATACTCGTACAAGGAGTTCTTCAATGGTGCAAGGATTGGCACAATTAGATCGCAACCTGTTGGTGAAGAGAATATGATTTTGAAGATTTCGTGGCTGGATCTAGAATTTGAGACTAGACTGCCTACGTACCCATTTAAGGGATCAAGTTGTACGTAGTTCCCAAGAATTAATTTTTTTTTTTTTAAGCACCTTTGGGAAACTAGTTTGTTCGAAGGCAAATTTGGATTTCACTTTGGCGACGATGTCTGCACCTTAGTTTCCTTGTTTTGACCATCTTTTGGATTGTGTCCTTCAAAACGAAACAATCCTTTGTTGAATGACATACAATTCGATGGTACTGGCAAAATCTGGGGTGGTTAATCTTGTTGACTTCACTTCATCGTTTTGGTTCAGGAAGCTCAATAGCTTGTGCATTGATGAGCTCACTGAAAATTTGTTCGACGTCGGCATCATCGAAAGAGTACTTGACTTCTTTTCTTTCTTTAAGAGTGAGATTTCTAGACCTGAAAGTACCAAATAGAACAATATTGTACTATAATCAATAGAACTGCTTAACAATGAAATCACTATATCAAGAAGGACACAGAAAATTTGCTGACGCAGTGTAAACCTCTCCACTGAGGAAACTTCACTGCATGGCTTTTAACGTAGCCAACACGAAAGATTAATCCAATATGAATCAATTGAGTTTATAATATACAAGTAGTGTTGTTCATAACAAACACTTTCACTTAGCAACAAATGCTAACTTGATTTATAATTGTTCTAACTCCTAACTAGATCAACACGTACAACATTTTAGGCAATCTATCTTCAATCCTTCCTTGCACTCAAACGTATCACTGATCTTGAGAATGATTTATGAGCATGACAGATTATGCAAGAGAATACATGAAACAAATAGTGAGAGTTTTCAGAAACTGATTTGAACAAAAAGGTAGTTCAAGAGAGAACAAGTTTTTGCATAAAAAACTCTACCTATTAACTTCAGTTCAAAAACCTTTTATAAGAGATGAAGACTCCCCCTCAAACAAAAAATCTTTTTGCACCACAGAATAAGATATGTAAGTAAGGTTTAAAACTGAATTCAATTCTTCCTATCTTTGTGTAAATCTGATCTCTACTTGATATGCATGCCGAAAACCTTTTGAAGAGGATAAGCATATAAGATCCATTTATTCAATAGACAAATCAATTTGATTTATGCAAAATGATATGAAGTGAATCCTACCATTAATTCAAGATCAGTGATAGTGATTCTCCTTGATTTTCTCTTGATGATCCAATCTTGCTGATTTCTTCCATTCTCTTTAAGACTCCGAACATGTAGGAGATAGAGATACTCTCCTAGTGCTTTGCATTTTCTAATTTCTTTGTGGCTTTGGGAAAGTCATGTGTTGAGTAGGGATAGTCCAATATACTTACAAGACCCTTCTTTTCCTTTGCATGTGTTTGACTTGGTGTCAATTTTGACAAAGGTTGCCAGCGACTCATCTGTGTTGTCAACTCTATGGTCTTTAAAGCATGACTTTTGTGTCATAAACTTTTTACGGCCGACTTGTCTTTCAATATTACTAGCTTTTGAGACCAGTGCTTCAAATGTTTGAGGTTTTGTGGTGCTAACAAAAGTTGCTATCTCTGGTAAGAGATTGTTTGAGCACATTTGTACTGCCGAAAGCTCTGTCAATTTTTTTTAGTATTGGAGGTTTAAGCTCCTCCATCTGGAAATGAATTCATTGGTGCTTTCATCAAACTTCTGTTTAGTGTTAGCCAAGTCAATAATCGAGACTTTCTTTTTGGAGTTGACAAGATGCAGTTGAATCATCCATCTTAGTCTTCTCGTGATTCCACTTTCAGTATTCTCTTAGTTTTTGGGACTAATTGATGAGAATAATAAGTGTATCATAAGGGACCATATACACATATATAAATGGAGGCCTGTTTTAGAGAGGACCTCCTTACTTTAAGAATTTAAGGATTTTTGTTATTTACATAAGTATATGATCTAATTTAATGATCTCAACCATTGATCCTATAGATTCCTATTCAAGAATGATGTCTACAAAAAATCAACCAAATCCATAATCATTTGGTCATTCAAAATTGTGTAAACAAATGTAATCCGTTAGATAAAATTAAAATGAACATTGTGTTAATCAAATGGTTAAACGTTTTTCAATTTGCATGGCTAATTTTTTGTAGGCTTCATATGTGTGTAGGTAACTAAAGAATGAGTGTGCTACGCCCCTATTTTTAAACATAAATAAAAATCAATATAATCCAAGAATTATACTTGCGTGATGGTATACAAAATACTTGAAAAACTTTTTTCCTTTTAAACCAAGTACATACTGATGCCCTGAACCCATTATGTCAATACAGACTTGCTCCACAGAGTTATGTATTACACAAGTTTACGAATTAAATTGCCACAACAAAATAATAAGTAAATGCTCCTTAGAGCTTACTACATAGCGGAAGTCTTAACAACGGTAAGGTCACAAAATTGGCTTCCTACTATAAAGCTGCAACTATCAGATATCTGCTTCAATCACGATTACCCTGACCTGTAGGATTAACTCCTACACCATCGAAAAGTGCACCGGGTTGTCACACAATAAATCTGGTAAGCTTATGAAAGCTTGTATGAGTAAACTCAAATACAGAAACCCAAACAACTCACACGAAATAAGGAAACCCTTTCAACTCAAAAAAAGGAACACATACCATGATTCCTTAAAAACCCTGTATAAAGAAACAACACAAGTCACCCCGTGACAAAATCATATAAATGTTGACCCAACAATTAAAATATGATTATCATAACCACCCTGGTCAATAAAACTTAAAGAAGAAACTCACGCAAGCAACACACGCAATGAATCCTTCCAAAACTCAACACTTTTTCCTAAAAGGACAATACACAAGTCACCCCGTGACAAAATTATATATAAATTGTTGCCCCAACAATTAAGTATGGAAAACAAGTCCACCCTGGACAATAAAAGAAAGAATACCCTGAAACTCCCTTTTAAAATACGTACTCTTGAGTCTCAAGTAACTCCCAGCTACCCCCTATGAGATACAATGGCAACAGACTAGATCTCTAGCTGATCGTAACCACTCACCGTGCCAAAGGCGTGGTGTCCCGATATATTTGCCTGAGGTCACTCCCAGCGACCCCGGATCCTCAGGTCACCCGACCTTCAAACCAAAACATTTAAAAGCAGTCACTCAGCACCAAAATGTTACTCAACTCTCAAAGGAGACATCACAATCCATAACCCCCAATCCCCAGACCCCCAGTCATCAGATCAAAACATTAAGCAAGTCGCACTGGACCCAAAATGTTAAAGCAATTCTCAAATGAGATGTCACCACCGGTGACCTCCAATCCTCAGACCCCCGGTCGTCAGATTCAAAACATTAAAATCTCGTTAAAGCAACTCACACTAAAAATAAAAAAATTACCCATTCACATAAGGGCAACTCCAACCATGGGCACCATTTGGGGGTGCTATTCTCATTTTAGCACCCCCTTGTTGCACTATTCATATAGGACTCAATTCTCATCTCCAACCATGGGGGTGCTATTTTTACTATTCTAGACTAAAATATAATATGAGTATAATTTTGAGCCATCAGATCTGAGCCATCAAATCGAAATACATCCGTTCAGTAAAAAAAAAAAAAAAAGGCAACATCCGACCGTCCATTTTTAAACCTGATCAATCATGAACGTTGGATTTCCTGACCGTTGGGGGTTCCAACGGTCACCAGGGGACAGAACAACAGGCAAGCCCCACGTCTGCAGACTGAAAAGCAGGCCTTCTTCTCTCTCCAGCGTCTGGCGCGCACGTCTCCTTCAGTTTCCCTCCCTGGCGCGCGCGTCTCCTTCAGTTTCCCTCCCTGACGCGTTTCTTCATCCTTTGGGCTGAGACAGCAAGTGGGCTGGCCCCATGTACAGTGATCAGTCCTGGTCTTGGAAAAGTCTCAAATTTGAGACTTCAAATGGCCCCAAGTCTTATATTTATAAGACCAGATCATGGGTTTTTGGTGGGTTGGAGAAGAAAAGTCCTATATTTGGCAAAATTTGAGTTTGGCACCCCTTGGTTGGAGTTGCCCTAAGGAAGCAACTCACACAAAGTCTTGATACTTTACAAACAATAGAAATTCCCAATTCCTAAGACATTGTCTTCCAAAAAGTCATGTCTCAAAACAATAGAATGAAACTCATCATACATACTGTTTAAATCACCCATCAATCCACAAAGATGTGTGTGTGTGTGTGTGTGTGTATATATATATATATAGCCCCCTTCCAATGAGGGATACCTATTTTTGGCCAACTTGAGGGATAGGCTCCCAGCCCTTGGATCAGGTTTAATGAGCTTGAATGGCTCAGATTAAGTAAAGGGTTTTCACCCTTTTCTAAGCCTCCAACCCCGAATTCCCTATCTCCCCGATTCGTTCTGGAGAGTATCAACAACGCTCAGAGAATTCACCCGACCAATTCTCATCTCAAGCACCATCTATTTCTTCAAGTGGGTTTTCTCTTTGTAGTGAGTATATGATTTCTTGAGTTTGATTTAATATTTTGACCTTGATTTTGAATTGGCTGAAACTTTCTGGGCGGATCTCTGTTATTGTAGCAGATACTTGTATTCTTCTTAGCTTGTTTTTTGTTTTGGAAATTATTTGGCTAGTGGATCTGTTTCAGCATTAGTTTGTTCCTTAGATTTTAGGGCTAAATACTGTTTAGTACCTTGTGGTTTTGGTTGAACATCAATTCAGTCCCTCGACTTTCAATTTCATCAAAAACACCCCCGCACTATCATATTCTCGTCCAATAGGTCCCTCCGACTCAATTCCGTCAATTTCAGACGTTAAGTGCTGACATGGCATTTCCAACTCATCAAAAGTGGGGCCCACACGGAAGTGAAATTCCCAAACTGACCCTAGGCAACAGAATATGGAAAAATCAAAAATTAATTCCAACTTTGAGAGTGAGGAGACTCGAACCCCTCCCCCAAAGCATATGTAGAAGAATGGTCTAACCACCAGACCACTTGCACGGTTTTGGTATATTACAAACAAAAATAATATATATATCTGAATCAATTCGTGAATATACCTCCTCCATTTATTATTCTGATTAATTCTCTCTCTCTCTCGCGTGTTTTCCATGTTTAATTCCAATTTTCTCACAAACACACAGACACACTATTTGTCCCTTTATCTTCTCCCCCAATCTAATTTTGGCAGCCCACCTCTTTCCCAACAAGAGAGATAGAGAGAGACCCAGAAAGACCACTCCTTTTCTTGATTTTAGAGAGAGGGAGAGGGAGGCAGAGACAAAACCCAGAAAGATTTTTCATTTCTTATGAATTGGGTAGTCTAAAGCTCTGGCCTTTAGGCTTTTTTTTGGGGGGGGGGGGGGGGGGGGGGGGTTATTAATTGGTTTTGGCTTTCTGGGTTTTTTGGGGCTTATGAAGAAAAAAAATGGGTGGGGGGAAGATTGAGAACGTGCTGGATTACTCAAGAAAGCTTAGGAATTGGCTATTCTCTGCGATGCTGAGGTTGCTGTCATCGTCTTCTCTAACATGGGGAAAAGTGAATTAAATATGAATGTTGAACAAGGAAGGAAGAGAATTGGAATTAAACATGGAAAACACGAGCGAGAGAGAGAATTAATCAGAATAATAAATGGAGGAGGTAATTGATTCAGATATATATATTATTTTTGTTTGCAATATATCAAAACCATGCAAGTGGTCTGGTGGTTGGGCCATTCTTCTATATATGTTTTGGGAGGGGTTCGAGTCTCTTCAATCTCAAAGTTGGAATTAATTTTTGATTTTTCCATATTCTGTTGCCCAGTGTCAGTTTGGAAATTTCACTTCCGTGTGGGCCCCACTTTTGATGAGTTGGAAATGCCATGTCAGCACTTAACGTCTGAAATTGACGGAATTGAGTCGGAGGGACCTATTGGACGAGAATATGATAGTGCGGGGGTGTTTTTGATGAAATTGAAAGTCGAGGGACTGAATTGATATTCGACCAAAACCACAGGGTACTAAACAGTATTTAGCCCTAGATTTTAATTATGGAAAGCTTGATGCGTTTGATTCATGAAATCTGTTTGTTCTATTGTTTGTTAATTTCTGGATTTCTTAAATTGAGTTTGTTGAATTACTGACTGTTGGTTTGCTTTTGGGGGATAGGAATTCATGAGTTCTAGATGAATGAAGAATTGAAATGGGTTCAGAATTGTTTTCTGATTCTTTCTTTGCCAATTATATGGTTGTTTTGATATGGTTTGTGAATTAATGAATTTCTATACATTTTTAAATTTTAGTATCTACTGAATATCCTTACTCTCATACATGAATAAGCAAACTTTGTTTTGACAAACTGTGTAATCATATATGTTTTGTTTGGATTTGATTGTCTTTGGCAGCTAATGGGATGTTAGCAGTCCCCATGAGAAAGAAACTAATGAGATGTCAGTGCCTCTGGAATTAAAGACTTCTCGAACTCAAGCAATCACTCAACACTGAAGTGGGGTAGGTTCTCATATGTTGCCTATTCGTTGTATTGATTTGCTCACTAGTATTTGTTGCCTAATTTTGAGCAGCTACAGGACGTGACAAGAAATTCCAAGGTTGATGATACTGAGGTTGAAGGGAAGGATCACAAAGAATCAGATGTATCAAACCCAGAGGATGATGTTAAAGAAGCTGAAAGCTAGATGGGTCTTATTGTGGAGCAGACATCATTTATGTTTCTTCCTTAAGGAAAGATGATTGTATTGAATCTCTATATGTTATGTCTGTCTAGTTTTGGATGCGAACACATCCTTGTTGTCTTACAT
This sequence comes from Rosa rugosa, assembly GCF_958449725.1. Lineage (NCBI taxonomy): Eukaryota > Viridiplantae > Streptophyta > Magnoliopsida > Rosales > Rosaceae > Rosa > Rosa rugosa. Next base: position 30,241,591 of record NC_084824.1, read on the forward strand.
TATGTAGAACTCTTCTTAACCAAATTATGTGGAATTTTGTGTAGTTTTCTAAATTTGAAGAAGCTTTTGAAGCAACTTTGATTCCATTTCAATTAGTGGAATTCCATTTGCTGCTATTATACTACCATATCAGTACATATCAATAGCAAATGGAATTGAAATAAGCACAAGAATTACAATTCACATTGTCTGTCTCTACAAAAATTAGCATGCAAGAATATGAATAAAAAAAAAACACTGATATTTAAGAAAACAACTTTGATCATTGATCTGCAGCTACAACAGCACAGCTGTTACAATTGTCTCATTTTGGCTAAAGAAAAAACTGCCTTAAAAGCATCTACAAGACTACAACAAATTGTAACCTACAACTAGTCAATTGGCATCTACAAGAATATATATACAATCAACATCAATGCTAGACTTGTGACTTTGCATCAGTGAGAACTGAGAAGGAACCTGCATTTGCACTGTCAGTAAAATCAAACAGATGTAGGGATATATAACTTCATCTGGGATTGATAAAACTCAATGACTCATAAACGTAACTGAAAGAAACTGAAATTGCTGGAACAGTAGACCATCATGGTATCCCATCGTATGGAATTGATCATGTCTATAAGCCAATATTATGATCTGCCTTGTCCATATCAAATACTTCATTCACTTCGTCATTAGGACCATACCATAAGGAGCTTTAATTTATTCTCTGTCTACACACAACATAAGCTTCGTGTAATATCAACATGACCATTGACCAAAAAAAAAGTAATATCAACATGACCTCTGCATACACAGATCATAAAAAGGAAATGGCAAATCTCCTGTTAATGCTCAAAGTCTGGCGGTAGCCAAGCCTTCGTTTAACGCGGGTCCGGCGGGCAGACCGCTACTCTGTATACTTGGTGATTCCTGCTAGCTGCCAAATGAAAGGCAGGGCGTCAGAGGGAGACCGCGCTGGGCGGTCTTTACTTCTCCGATGCCTAAGTCAGTTGATATATATAGGCAGCATAGTAATAAATGAGAGTTAATGCGTAATTTAATGAAGGGAGAAGAGAGGACCTTTTATAGGTGAGGAGAGGTCTGATCTTCTCCTTGTTTTCGATGTGGGACTGATGTGCTTCAGTTCCCAGTTTCAGTAGCTTCTGATGCCGTCTTGGCAGAGTGCGTGGCGGCGCGTCAGCGGTGATCTTGGGGAACGCTTGTGCTCAGGCCGTGGCCCGCCTGGCTGCCTATCTGTGGGTTACTCCTTTGACGATAGTTGGTACCTCTGGCGGTACGATGAGGGTGTGATTATAGCTAATTATGCTTTGCAACGTACATGTAGGTACAAGTCCCCCAAGTTCCCAGTCAAGGAGGGCAATCTTGGTTGGGGAGTTGATCGGCGGTGTGAAGCGTTTTCTTCCGCTAGACTTTTGCAGAAGCATAATTAGCGTCAGTGCGTTGTCAACCATGGATATTACTGAGCAAACGCTTTATACCCTTTCGGGTGGGCCCCTGCTAGGCCCCCCAGGGAGTCCCCCACTCCCCGGCTAAGATGGACCTCCGGATGGTCGCGAAATTTGTTTGGTGAGGGGGAGCTGCACGGAGCAGAGGGTGTTGGGTAGCGAACCCAATCTTTAGGACCCGAGTGACGGGGGCCAACGTACCTGATCAGGGTCGTCGTAGACTGTTGACTAGTCCCCGTGTCCCGTAGGGACAATCTGACTGTAATGCCGCGTGGCGGTCATTTGTCAGAATGAGGCGTGGCCTCGGGATCCGCCGCTGGCGGGAGTCCCCCCGCTGGTTTATAGCAGTAAACAGCGTCCAGTGGACGTGCTTAGCGTTAATTTATTGAGCGGTACCGCGCTGAATAAAGTACGCGATTTGTCAGATAAAAGAGGTTTCCGCTAGAGGTGCGTAGCGGAAGGTGCCCCGTTTGTATGATGACAAGGGAGAAGTGTCGCTTTTAGGAGACTTCGTAAATAACAGCTAATGAAAAGTTCTGCTGGCGGGGTTCCGCCCGGCGGAGAACGTCACTAGGAGAGGATAAGTGAGAAGTTTCGCTGGCGGGGTTTCGCTCAGCGGAGACTCACTTGGAGAGGACAAGTGAGAAGTTCCGCTGGCGGGGTTTCGCTCAGCGGAGACTCACTTGGAGAGGGGTGTACCCTGGATTGCTTTCGTGATACGCCTTGACACGGGGCAAGTAACTAGAGGGTTAGCGTGTGGAGACGCGTCTCCTCAGTCCGGCCGTCTTCTCGTCATTAATGCGAGTAATGATGGATTTCGTAACCGAGGCGACGCCTCGGTTAACCCGGAGGGTTAGTGTGGACAGGGGACACGTGGACGGCTGGGGTGTGATGTCGTTTTCTAGCGGACGGCCCAAAAGTCGCTGATGTTGACATAAAAGGGGGGAAACGTATTGAGAAGGGAGATCAGAAAATCCATTCGAACTGTTTGTCGTCTTCAAGCTCTGCCCAGCCGAGATTTGCAGAGAGAGTGCCGTGAGTTGGTGGAGTTCTCGTGGTCGAAGAGACGAAAATTTCCGTCGTCGGGGCATAGCGAGCATCAGTACGTCGGCGAGTTAACGACAGGTTAGTGTTCTGGTTATCCTTCTCTTCGGTTTTGTGTTGTTGTCGAATTGTGGGTTTGGTATTTGTGTCTGGGATTGGTGTGTGAACTGGGTTTCTTGATGCTCGTCGGGGGTGTAAGATGAGATTTGAGGTAGGTTACGATGCTTTGATAGAGAGTTGATAGTTCGGGTTTTGCCAGATGGTTGAATCTGGGTTGAGGGGGGGGGGGGTTTGTTCATGTTTTGGTATTTTCTGGGTAGCTGTTCCTGGTGCTTTGCTATGGCTGATATAGGGATAGGTTAGATCCTTCTGTGGGCTAACTGATTTGGGTTTTAGGGTTTTTGGGATGGCCAACGTCGTAGAGATCTCGAGCAGTGAGGACTCCGGGTCTGACGTGTCAATCAGTGCGGCGGATAGGGTTTTTATTGACTCGTTGCGTCCGTCTGCCCGTGCAGGAACCTCACTGCCAGAGCCGTTAGACATCGAGCCGCTGCAAACCATACCCTGGGAAGTTGTCATGGGCCGTACGTTGCGTCCGGAGAGTTCTAGGGCGGGTGAGGAAGCTGCTGCGCGGGAGGAGTGAGGAGCGGCTAGCAAGTAATAGTGCCGCCAGTGGTTCTGCTGACGGGGGAAACGTGACGGGGGAGGAAACAGAGTCGGCGTGGGTGCTCCCGGATGGGACCCCCGTCGACGAGGCGGGAGGGCGGATGACTGCCGCCGTGGTCAACCGGATGAAACGGACATACCGGCTGCCGGGGGTGGTGAAGCTGCGCCAACCGACTGCGGACGAAAAGGCCTCAATTCTTCCAGCGTGGTTTGCCGCCGTTCACGAGGCAATATTCCGCCAAGGAGTGACGTTGCCGCTAGTGCCCAACCTTCAGATCCTGGTGTGTGAGTTCGGCGTCGCTTTTGGGCAGATCTGTCCCAACATGTGGCGGTTGATGCTGGCGATGAACTCCTTGTGGCGGCTATCCGGGTGCGAGGGGCCGACGGTGGCGGAGGTTTTGCACTTCTACGAACTGGTGTACATTAATCGCAAAGGGTGTAGGGGGCAAGTAAATTTGAGCCGCCGGCAGGGAGCGCCCAAGCTGATAGAGAATTTGAGGGATTCGATGTCCTACTGGCGGGGGACGTTTTGCGTGGCCACGACGGGGTGGGAGTATCAAGCGGAGTCCAACCAGGGGGAGCCGACATTTAGGATTAAGTCGGAGTTTCAGCCAATCCGAGGTTGTCCGTCGATCTCCGCTGAACATAGCTGGCGGTTTATGGTATACATGTTGCAATCGTTTGACTGACACTCTGTTGTTTTACAGCGGGCCTGCGCTACAATCTGACGCGGGAGGAAGAGTGCCGGGTTGCGCGTATCAAAGGTTGTTGGAAGAACCGCAATTTGCTGGACTTCCGTCTCCTCACCGGCTGGGAGCTGTTGGTCGATCAGCAGCTAACGCGCGCCATTGGTAAGAGGCCTCCGCCACATTGTATCTCTTGATAACTTGGTTAAAGATGACAAGTGTTTGCATGTTCTCAGAGACTCCGCCAGGCAACAAAGCGAGCCGTGACGCCTTTGACAAAGCCATGGACCGTGCGGAGATAGACAACTTCCTGGAGACAATGTATGCTTCAGGCGAGGCGGCCCAGATGACAGTTGTGAATCCGGAGACGCTGGAGGTGAGCGCATCCGAGGTTGCGGTGACGCTGCCCATGCCGCACCACTCGCACCTAGGGGCCGACGGTCTGCCCAGCGTGCAGGCGGATGGACAAGCGGGCGGGGGGAAAAAGGGATCCTCTTCCGGGCCGCAGAAGGAAAGAGTGGCTGCCGCTCGACGTGGGCCACAGAGAGAAAAGGTCGTGGCGCCAGTGGGGGCTGCCGCTACCGCGGTGGGGAGACAACCGCCGAAGGGGACCAGGGCCGCGCCCCCTGGAGATACCCGGTCGATCCTGCGGAGGCGGCGCCAGTGTGATTCGGCCGGGGAGGAGGATGATGACGAGACCCTCGAGGTCCACAGGCAAAAGAAGAGCCGACAAGGCCCGTCGAAGGCTCCTGTGACGGCCGAGAGAGAAATGCCCGTGAGCGATCTGGACTCGTTCGCTGCCTTCACCGAGTTCATGACCGACAGCGAGCGGGAGTTTCTCTACCATTTGTGCGAGCGGTTGGGGTTCGGCGGTCTGGCAGGGATGACGCGGCCAACGGCGATCGAGCAGTCGCCCTTTAGCTCAGCCTTTGGGCATCTGGCGGTGGGGCTGAACGAAATGTTCTTGGCGGCGCCCAAGCAACCTCGAATTGAGGGTCAGCTCCGGGAGGAGGTTAAGAGGCTTGAGAGGGAGCTGGGGGAAGCCAAGGACAGGCTGGCAGATGTGGAGCGACGCTTGATGAAGGCAGACTGTGACGCGGCGGACGCTCGAGGCAAGCTAGACGTCGCCATCCAGCGGGACATAGAACGAAATGATCAAGTCTCCCAGCTGGAGCAAGACAAGGCCTTGCTGCAAGAGCGTGTGACCGCCAAGGAGAAGAAAATTGACATCCTGCAGCGGGAGTCTGCCGCCAGGCAAGGGGAAGTGAAGAGACTGGAGGGTGAGTTGACCCGGCTGAGGGATGATGGAAGCCGAGCCGCCGCCGCCGCTGTGGAGAATTTCAAGCAGTCGGCGGAATACAAAAACGTGCAGAACGAAGCGGTGAAGGCCGGCGCCCTGGCGAATGTCGAGATGTTGCGAGCGAAGGGTGCCATTGATTGGGCCAAGGCGTCCCTGCCCAAGGCGCCGCAAGCAAAAAATGCAGCGCCGACGAAGACACCCCCGCCAGTACCCAGTCCCCCAGCAGGAGGTGGCAGCTCAGGCAGTGGGTATCAGACTCCGGCGGATGGGATCATTGAGACGCCAAGTCCTACCGCTCGAGGGACTGACCAAACAAGCTGTGAACAGCCGTCGCAGGCCGAAGTAGGCGACGCCGAGGCCAACCCCTGACATGCCGGACGTGCCCTGTTTTGACTGTGTAGCCGCTGAGGCTGAAAATATATGTACTTTTGTTGTGTTGTTTTTTTTTTGAATGTAATGAACAATTTTTGGGTGGGGAGTCCCAGCCCTGAATATATGAAATATGGAATTTTTGACGTTGTGTGATGACATGTCTATACCGCTAGAGTTTTGACTTAGGATGTTCTTTTGCAATCAATGAAAAATTAAAGGAATTAAGATTGGTCCAAGTGCACAACGTAGCGAACGAGGTCCGCTGACGATTGCCGGCGTTGCCAGCTGCCCTCAGTGCTAGACTTGGTAACAATGGTTTGAATAATTCCTCGTTTCATTGATAACTGACTGGTCAGTGTTAACAAAAGTGGGGATGTACCCGTTGGGTAGCTTCCCTTAGCTAAATATTGAACAAAAATTTAGCTAAGTCAAGATGCTCCTGGGTAGCGACATGACTATTTGTAGTAATACCGAAGGTGTTCGGTATTCCAAGGGTGGGTCGTAGTGACTCCATCCTTGTCCATTAAGTAGAAGGTGCCTGGGCTAACGACTTCTACTATTTTATATGGACCTTCCCAAGTTGGGCGGAGTTTTGTTGGTGCTGGAATGACTTCCTTCATTACCCAGTCCCCCAGTTGGAGGTTGCGGGCCTTGACTCTGGCGTTGTAGAAACGCGAAACTCGTTGTTTGTTTTGCAGGTTTTGCAAATGGGCCTTGTGTCGTTTTTCCTCTAGGAGGTCCAAGTCCAGGTTGATGCCATCGCCGTTGGTCTCTGGGTGGTAGCATTCGACCCGAGCGGTGGGTTGAGCTACCTCGACAGGCAGAACGGCCTCAGTTCCGAACGTCATACAAAAGGGGGTTTCACCAGTGGCGGAGGATGGAGTCGTTCTGATGGCCCATAGTACTTCTGGAAGCTTTTCCGCCCACAGGCCCTTGGCAGTGTCGAGTTTCTTTTTTAGCAGCTTCTTGATTATCTTGTTTGCCGCTTCGACCTGGCCGTTGGTTTGGGGGTGGGCGACAGAGGCAAAGCTCATCCTGGTGCCCAGATTGGCGGTGAACGAAATGAGCTCCTCATTGTTGAACTGTGTGCCGTTGTCTGTAATGATTGTGTGTGGGACACCATAGCGGCAGTAAATGTTTTTCCAGAGGAAGTGAATGACTTTGGCGGTAGTGATGGCCGTCAGTGGCTCTGCCTCTATCCACTTGCTGTTGTAGTCAATAGCGACAATGATGTACTTGAACTGTCCCTTGGCGGTTGGGAATTTTCCCATTAAGTCGAGGCCCCATGTAGAGTGGACCCATGGACCGATGATGACTGAAAGTGGTTCAGCTGGCGCATGCGGGAGATCGGCTAACTGCTGGCATTTGTGGCAAGATCTTGACACCTGCCGGGCGTCCTCACCAAGCGTAGGCCAAAAGTAGCCCTGTCGCATTGTACGATTGGCCAGGGATCTGGCGCCCGAGTGGTTTCCGCACTCCCCGCCGTGGATTCCTGCCAACACGACCTTTCCTTCCTCCGGGGTTAAACAGCGGAGGTTGGGGTGAGTGAACCCCTGTCGGTAAAGCTTGCCATTCTAGATATTGTAGCGGGTTGCTCTCCGCTGAATTTGGCGTGCCTTGACCTTATCCTCTGGTAGTGTGCCGCTGCGCTTGTATGCAGTGATCTCGTCCATCCAGCTGGGGTTGATTTCAATGTTGAAGATCTCCGCTAGGGTTTTCGTGATGCTTGGCTTGTCAAGGCATTCCACCTTTGTGTCCGCTGGACTTTGATGTGGCTGGGCGGTTGCCAGTCTTGCCAGGGAATCAGCCTTGGCGTTCTTTTCCCTGGGAATTTGTGTGATGGTGTGAAAGTTGAACTTTTTGAGCAACGTTTTGACATATCCCAAGTATGCCGCCAGCTGCTGGTCCTTTGCCTGGAAGCTGTCGTTGACCTGGTTAACGACTAATTGAGAGTCGCTGAATATGTTGACGCTGTCAGCCCCCGAGTCAATGGCGAGAAGTAGACCGGCGATCAGTGCCTCGTACTCCGCCACATTGTTTGAAGCTTTGAAGTTGAATTTCAACGCGTACTCCGCGTTCAGTCCCCCGGGTCCTGTTAGGATGACTCCGGCGCCGCTGGCCTTGGCGCTGGCGGATCCGTCCACATGTAGGTTCCAATCCGACTGGAGGGGACCTGCCTCCCCGACGGTTACCACTTCCGCTCCAGGTACCATCTCTACACCGGGTTCAGGTTGACGTTCGATGAGTTCAGCGATGAAGTCCGCCACTGCCTGGCCCTTTATGGCGGTTCTTGGTTTGTATTCTATGTCGAACTCGCTGAGCTCGATGGCCCACTTGCTGAGGCGCCCCGAGTGTTCAGGGTTCTGCATTACTTGTCTCAGCGGTTGATTTGTTAACACATGGATCGTGTGGGCCTGGAAGTACTGGCGGAGGCGCCTGGCGGCAACGATAAGTGCAAGGGCCAGTTGTTCCAAGGGAGGATACCTTGTCTCCGCTCCGTTCATGCCTCTGCCGGCGTAGAAAACCGGGAGCTCATCTTGGCCTTCCCTTCGGACAATTGCGCAACTTACCGCTGATGCAGATACCGCTAGATATATGAATAGGGTTTCTCCTTGGACAGGGACAGAGAGGAGAGGGACTGCCGCCAGATATTCCTTCAGGCCCTGGAACGCCGCCTGACATTCCGGATTCCAGTCGATGACCTTCTTGTGCGTTGTTTTGAGGAGTTTGAAGAATGGGGCACACTTGTAAGTGAGTCGAGAGATGAATCGAGAAAGGGCGGTTAACTTGCCCTGGAGGCATTGGACGTGCACCTTGTACTCTGGGTCCGCCAAGTCAAGGATGGCCTGGACCTTGTCTGGGTTAGCCTCGATGCCCCGCTCGCTGACAATGTATCCCAGGAATTTGCTAGCGGTGACCGCAAAGAAACATTTTTCCGGGTTGAGGCGCATACCATAGGCCAAGAGAATGGTTACTATGATCCTGAGGTTTGCCACATGTCCGCCGGCCTTTATGCTCTTAACTAGCATGTCGTCTACGTAGACCTCGATGATTTTTCCCAGATGCTCCGCGAACATGGCGTTCATCAACCGCTGGTAAGTGGCACCGGCGTTCTTCAGACCGAAAGGCATGACATTGTAGCAGTAGAGGCCTTTGTCGGTGGTGAAGGTTGTGCATTCCTGGTCGCTGGGGTGCATTTTGATCTGATTGTATCCGGAGAAAGCGTCCATCATGCTGAGGAGCTCATGTCCGGCGGTGGAATCGACCAGCTGATCGATACGGGGTAGCGGGAAACTATCCTTTGGGCATGCCTTGTTGAGGTTTTTGAAGTCAACACACATCCGCCACTTGCCGCTGGGCTTTTTGACCATCACCAAATTTGAGATCCACTGGGGATAGATGACTTGGCGGATGAATCCAATGTCCTGGAGTTTGGCGACCTCTTCTCCGATTGCCTGGTATTTTTCTTCATCGAAGGCCCTCCGCTTCTGCTTGATGGGATAAAAAGAGCGTTTGATGGTCAGTTTATGAGTGATAATCTCAGGGGAGATACCTGGCATGTCCGCGTAGGACCATGCAAAGACGGAGGCGTTATGACGTAGGAATTGAATGAGTTCTGCCTCTACTTCTGGATCTAGTTGGGCGCCTATACGGACCGTCCGCTCAGGGTGCTCGTCCGAGATACAGACAACCTTCAAGGATGTGTCCGGGTTGACCGGCTCCTTCCTTACATACTTCTTCTCCTCATCCCTAGGGTCCTCGAAGATATTTGGTGGCGGTGCCTGGTTTCCTACCGTTAGGACATCATGGCGGTGTGTTGACCGTGCCATAGTCGTTGAATAACACTCGCGTGCCAACTGCTGGCTTCCCCTCGCACTGCCAGTGCCGTTAGGTGTGGGGAACTTCAGGAGAAGCATGTACCCGGCGATAATGCACTTAAGCTTGTTGAGCGCCGGTCGTCCGAGGATGGCATTATATGAGCTGAGACAATCAACGATTATAAATTCTGTATGTACCTCCGCCACACACGGACTAGTGCCAATAGTCAACCGCATGTAGTCAGAACCAAGCGGCTGTGTGACGTCACCAGAGAAGCTGAGCAGTGGCTCATGATCCTGGAGCAACTTGTTATTCCGCTTGAGATGGCTGTAGCAACCGCTGAATATGACGTTGACAGCGGACCCGCTATCTACCAATATTCTCCCCACTGAGAACCTACCAAGAATGGCGTCGACCAAGAAGGGGTCATCATGGGGTAGGTGCACCCCGCGCTCTTCCTCCTCAGAGAATGTGATAGGTTCCCAACCAACCTTTAGGACCTTGGCGGATCTCTCGTAACGGATATTGCAGACTTCCTTTGGGTGATTAACGCGTGCGTAACGCTTCCTGGCTCTGTGAGACAAGCCCGTGATTGGAGCACCGCCGTCGATTGTGTTGATGCGGCCCAACGTCTCTACGTTGGCGATCACTGGTGGCGGTTGGCGCACCTTGAACTGTTCCATCTTGCCTTCACGGTACAAGGTCTCAATTGCCGTCTTGAGTGCGTTGCAGCTGTTGGTATTGTGGCCGCTGTCCTCGTGGTATTTGCACCATCTGCCGGTGTTTTTGGGTTTGCCCGTCTTTGGGTATTTTGCTGGAGGAGGTGGCGGGATCTGATCCTTGCACTGATTGTATATTTCCTCGTACGAGGTTGTGAGGACCGTGAACACTGCATACCGTTGAGAAGACTTCGTTTGCCTGTTGCGGTTATCTTCCTGGGTTGGGCGGTTTCCCTTGTGGTATTGATCCTTCTGCCGCTTGTTCTGGTAGTGACCCTGTGGCCATTCCCTCTTCTTGTCAGTTGGTGATGCGGCGGGTGCCTTATTAACGGTTTCATGACTGGAGGTAGGCTGTGTGGCCTTTGCTGGCGTTACCGGTGGCGGTGGGACTTCTCCATATGTAATGAATTCCGCCTGGGCGTGAATGACCGCCTCACTCATGATATGGTCATATGCCGCATTTGGATGATTGTAGTTGAGGTGATAGAGGAACGGCCCTTTGAGGAGTCCTTGCTTGAAGGCCGCCGATGCCATCGATTTGTCCAGATCGCGGCACTGAGATGCCGCCGCTCGCCACCTTGTGACGAATGCCTTGAGTGACTCATTCTCTCCCTGTTTGACGCTGAACAGCTGACTCGTGTTATGATGTCCGGCGGACAGTAAGATGAACCGGGAGAGGAAGGTATGTGACAGTGCGTTGAATGAGTCGATGGATCCTGGCGGACATTCGAAGAACCAATTCATTGCCTCCCCGTCCAGTGTTTCGCTAAACAAGTGGCACAGAGTGGGGTCGTCAAATCCCTTGTTGTTGGTGACCTTCTTGAAGGTGTCCATATGGACGAAGGGGTCGGTTGTACCGCTGTAATGCGACATTTTCGGAGTTTTTGCGTACGCAGGCCTGATAGCCTGTAGGATTGCAGCGGTGAAGGGCCCTGGTCTGGACGTGAAAAGTGGACTTTGAGTTGATGGCGCGGCGCCCGACTCCGCCCGGACCAGCCTTTGTTCCAACTGCTGCATCCTCTCCAGAATTTGGGCTGTTGCGTCGCCAGCGGGTCCGGCACATGTACTCTGCTGGGTCTGCCTATGCCTTGGCGCAGGCGGACCACCCTCAGTTCTTGCCCTAATTTCCGAGCGGTTGGTGCGTGGTACCGACTCTGCTTCCTGCTCCAACATGAGTTCGGGAATGGGCGGTGGTCCCATCCCCAGTAGTTCAGGGGGGTCCAGCGGGACCTGCATCTGTACAACTGGTTCCGGTCCCAATGCACCAGCGTTGGGATGACTACGCCTTGTACTATGCGAATGCTTGCTTTGTACCGGGTTGGCGGTTCTTTCTAACGTCCTTTTCAGGTCATCAAAACGTGACATCAGCGCAGCCACCTGCTTTTGGGCCTCGGTCTTCTCTCTGCGCTCCTCTTCACGTTCTTTGTTTGCCTTGTGAAGGTCTGCCAGTGCCAACTCGTACATGGCGGCGAGGTCCTGGCCTGGTGGGCGGCTGCTGCCTGGATCCGTCTCACCGCCAGGGTTAGTTGGGGTGTTGAATAGTGCGCGGTTAACACCTACCGCTGGATTGGATGGTTGGGGGATGGCGGACTGGTCTGCCTGCTCATGGGCGTTTCCCCCGCTACCGCTAGTCATGGTAGTTGTGATGGGATGACCTCTTGTTCAAGGATTCCCACAGACGGCGCCAATGTTAATGCTCAAAGTCTGGCGGTAGCCAAGCCTTCGTTTAACGCGGGTCCGGCGGGCGGACCGCTACTCTGTATACTTGGTGATTCCTGCTAGCTGCCAAATGAAAGGCAGGGCGTCAGAGGGAGACCGCGCTAGGCGGTCTTTACTTCTCCGATGCCTAAGTCAGTTGATATATATAGGCAGCATAGTAATAAATGAGAGTTAATGCGTAATTTAATGAAGGGAGAAGAGAGGACCTTTTATAGGTGAGGAGAGGTCTGATCTTCTCCTTGTTTTCGATGTGGGACTGATGTGCTTCAGTTCCCAGTTTCAGTAGCTTCTGATGCTGTCTTGGCAGAGTGCGTGGCGGCGCGTCAGCGGTGATCTTGGGGAACGCTTGTGCTCAGGCCGTGGCCCGCCTGGCTGCCTATCTGTGGGTTACTCCTTTGACGATAGTTGGTACCTCTGGCGGTACGATGAGGGTGTGATTATAGCTAATTATGCTTTGCAACGTACATGTAGGTACATCTCCAATTAAAGTTGGTGTCTCAAAAATTGGTCATCTTTGAAAAAAGCCTGCAGATAACTTGGCACCATTTACTCATGATCAACCTAAAAATAGACATAAATTACTTCAAACAAACAAAAGAGTGGGATTTAATAAAGAAAATATACTAAATGGTCTAAAGCTGCTTGGAGATCAAATTAAGCACCTCCATTCCTCATCTGAAAGAAAGTCTATAAACTTGAATGTATATAAAAATTGAAAAAGCAAAATCAGTGATAGTGCATCAACAATGAATTCCCAGGCAATTAATGGCGTATAATCAGAATTTAATTTACAAATTACATGGCTATATTGATTATATACCACTATTTTAACAGATTAAGTCGATAATTAAGATGGACATGGTAGAACCAAAAACAGGTGTTACTCTACTATTCCAGACCTAGCTTCAACATTGATGCTGAGAACCAAAAAGCAAACGTTAGCAGCAGCTAATCAAGCACAACATGTCTCCTCTGTCTCTCCAAAATTACTACTGAAAAGAAAACACTTCTTCATCAAGCACAGCAGCAGCTAATCATCCTGACCACACCATGTACATGGAAAAAAGGAAGGTATTAATTCTTTCAGAAAAAAATTTCAGACTGTATAGAGAGGTATAGAGAGGTATTAATATTACATGTGATGAATTATCAGTATCAATGTCATCTTCACTAAAATTTTCATTTGTATCAACATCAGCAGATCTAAAAGGGCAAAGGAAGGTATATATTTAGTGACAACAGTCACCAAACATTAACAACAAAACATGAAATATGTAAAATATGTATTCTTACTGATTGAGCAGTGGACAATTGCGTTTGTCATGGGTCTACCCATCTTTGCCACATCCATGACAATGTCTACCGGAACTGTTGCGTTTTCCATTTTCCTTCTCTTTTCCTCTCTTAATTCTTTTAGCCCTTCCTTTTGTCTTAACTTCATCTAGTTCTCTCAAATCAATCTGATGAGTTGAACTTGTTTTTGCACAAGGCTCCACACCTTCATTGCTATTATTGGCAAGTAGTGGCCTAATCTTCTCAATCAAAGAATCCATTGTTTCACGAAAAAATTGACTTGCTTCTTCACTTAAGACAACGCTATCAATTACATGTGAATATTGCTGGAACAGTATACCACGTTTTTCAAGTAAGGACTTCCTAACAGTTATCTCCATGTCAATCTTGTCCATCACCACCTCAGATCTTGCAGATTTTGTCCATCTCTTCAAAATGTATTGATCTGGCAATTTATGAACTTGATGTAACTTGTGTAAGTATGCTAGAACATGTCTACATGGGACTCCTGCACTCTCAAACAATTTGCAGCTACATGAGGCAAAATCTTTTGATTTGTCATACATAATGACTCGGGCTCTTCCATCCTCATGATCCTGACGCATAACCTTAAGTATACAATTAGTTTCATCCTCCTTTGTGACCTCAAGATTGTAACTGTAGCTCTCCCACAACTGATCTTGAAATATGTAATAGTACTTCCGTGTATAATTAAATAGCAGCCATTTGCTTTTCCATCTTAATGGGGCAATTAAATCTTGGCTTCTCATTGATGTCAATGTGATCTGAAATCAACTCCTCATGCCGTTTGTGTAAAAGACCCCGACTAAACTGAACCATGAAGTCCACTAGAGAATTTTTATGAGAAACATAATCCTTAAAAAAGGAATGCGCACTTTCTGCTCGTTGACTACTTGACATGCCAGCTGAGAAAATGTGGTTCATATAAGCCGGCACCCATCTAAACCGAAATTCATAAATTGATTGCAGCCACTTATGTCCACTTAATCCACTTTTTGCAAGAACTGATTTCCATTTGAAGTCAAACTCCTCTGCATTCTCAGATGAGTAAATGCAATTTCTGAATTCATCATAGTGATCTCTGAATTTGATTGCATCAAGCTTCTCAGAAAACTTTCTCAAGATATGCCAGCTACAATATCTGTGAAATGTGTCTGGGAGGACTTCAGAAATAGCTTTTTCCATGGATGGATCTTGATCAGTAAGGATCATTTTAGGAGGACCCCCTGGCATAGCATTCAAAAATTCTTTCAACAACCACACAAACGAAGCTGTAGTCTCATCACTTAAGAATGCAGCTCCAAACACAATTGTCTGACCATGGTTATTTATCCCCATCAATGGTGCAAAAATCAAACTATACCGATTGGTTTGGTATGTTGTGTCAAAGATAATCACATCACCATAAAACTTATACGACTGTCTCGAAATTGCATCATCCCAAAAACAATGAGTAATCCTATTTTCAACATCTGCCTTTATTGTGACAAAGAACCCGGAATTTTTTTCTTGCTCTAGCAGAAAGTAGTCATGCAACATTTCTCCATCATGCCCTTTTGTCTCTTTACGCTTATCCCTTTTAAGATTGTACAAATCTTGTTGTGTACAACCAATGTACTGAAATCCTCCTGCTTGCACTCCAAGAATGTCAAATTGCTGGTGTGTGGGTATGTTTACCATGGATAGTTGTTCCCATAATGATCTCTGAGCTTTAGTAAGTCGACGATTGGACTTCAGCAAGTGGAGTCTTTTTGGACTTGTCATAGGATGAGTGTGAGCTTCATCAAATATATTGACTACAAATCCACCAGACTTGTCTCTCACAACTATCATTCTCGCCTTACAGTCCTCCCTTACTACACCACGAATCCTTTTCTCATCACCAGTCAATTCAATCGGACTATTTCCTTGTCTATTGCAAAAAAACTCTTTCATTATAAACTCATTAGTTGCTCTACTCCTTTTACTGGAACCAATTCGTACAATAAACCCAGCTGCATATGCATATTTGGTATAAAAAAACATGTGCCTCTTCCCATGTTTTAAATTGCTGACCCTTGAAGGGTTTAAGCTCATTCCTTACTTGAGGATAGAAAGCTGAAGTAGAGACATTTTCTTCTGACGGAGGGATAGCTTGAATAGGTTCAGTTTCCATTTCCGCAGGTACAATAATCCCATTAGTCTCCATTTCTGCAGGTACAACCATCTTATTATCTGTCATATCTTCAGCTCTTCTATCAATTACAGAATGCCACAACACATATAGCAAAACTAAAAGTTTTCGTTAAACTAATGAATGCAAAGCCAATTTTAAATGAATGAATGCAAAGCCATTTTCTAATGAATGCAAAGCCGTTTTCAAATTGATGAATGCAAAGTCATGAAACTAAACACATGCAGCAGGACTAAAAAGGTAAATACAAATGTTAAAAGATCACAGACTTGAAAATATTGTGGGCCAATTGCAGCAACCACATCATTTTCAATGCAGCAACCACATCATTTTCAATGAGCTGCAAAGCTACATGGAGAAAGAGTGAAAGACATCACCATTACAGTTTGTTTTAAAAGAGAAATAAAGGCACATATAACAATTATAAATATGTCCTAGTTGATTCTTTCTCGTCCATAACTTCATGGATCTTCATTACTGGTTATCAAACAAGAGGTGAGTCAGGCGTGGGATCAGCTTAAATGAAGGTCCTATTTGATAAATAACTTTAAGAAGCAAAAGGTAGACCTCTTGAGCTTCATATCTGATATAAGGACATATTAACTCTACAAAATCAGGACCAGTGATTATTCAGTATATAAAGACAAAATCGCAGATGAACAGAACATCAAGAAATTCATGCTAACTAATAACTATAGTGTTCAAGCAGGAAGAAACACACAAACCATACCATCTGCAAATTATAAGAAAAATACAAGGACAAAATCTTTATAAAACATCACCAAACGTATCCTTGACTGAGAAACAAAAGGGCCTGATTTAACATTTGTATTTTCAAGTCTGTGATCTTTTAGAACTTGTTTCGAGCATAAGCTCATAGCACAGAACTTCAGCGATTAAAACATACAAAAGCCAAAGAGTTTCAGGTCCTCCATATTAATCAAATCAAATTCCCATATAAACTCAAAAAGTTTAATTCTTTTCAAATAGACAATCAAAGATAAAGAGTGAATTGATGACAAAAATTAGAACACCGAAATAACAAATGTGGATAAACTCATAAAATTGAGCATCAAACAAGCATCAGAACAGAGGTCCTTGTACATAATTGAAAAGAAATACCATAGCAGAAGAAGAGCCATACCGGATTTGTCTTAGAAAGTAAACATCAGGATACCATAAGCCTTTGTTTCTTCGACGCTCTCTATCTCTCTCTTGAGCGGACTGTTTGATCGTTCTCTCACTCCGCTTCCCGATCTTCTCTAAGCGCCAAATCGAAAGAATTGAGGATCCATTTTCGCGCCCGAGTTCAGGAATTGGGGTTAGATAAGGGTTAAATCATTGTTTATCACTGTTTACGGTCTGAGCCGTCCAAGCTCATTAAACCTGATCCAAGGGCTGGGAGCCTATCCCTCAAGTTGGCCAAAAATAGGTAGCCCTCATTGGAAGGGGGCTGTGTGTGTATATATATATATATATATATAGTCATTCACTCAGGAATGCCACTAATACCAACTATAGTTTGGAGTTAAATAAATACTCCCAAAACGATAAGGTAACTCTGTTCATAAATGAACATTGTGAGATTACTCACCTCTGAATCCCGCTGCGTCTTCTTACATAACCAAGATAACAAAATCACAGAATATCCATTTAAGACAACTTTGTCAAGTACCTAATCACATACGGTCTCATCTCAGTACACGAAACACAAAGCGATTAAAGTTCGAATCCCCGTTTGAACTAAAACCCTGAAAGTAACACCAATCGAGGCAGAACTTCATCCGAGACCATCCTAAGTCTCTGGAACACTCCTAGGATCAATATGTCAAAACGACAAGTCGATACAATGGTCGGATCCTCACGGATCGAAAACCGAGCGAATCGAAATCGATGAAAACTCTAACATGCATGCACATACGATCTCCAAATGCTACAAACCAAATATCAAAACGCTCGTATCGATAAGTAGATGATATGGGTGAAAGAACCTTCCCCAACCATAGAAGGACGCGCTGCCACAGGCGGCTACACGTGAGCCCCATGTGCCTCCAGATCAACCTCCAAACCAAGTCAATCCAACCGGTCAAAATGAAAATAATAATGAGAGGAACAACTTTCTTACCTGGAGCTAAGGCCAATTCGGCCTAGATCAAGCTCGAAAAATGTCAACCGTTGATCTTCAACTCGTGGAAGGCCACCACACTTTGAATCGAGCTTCAAGGTTGATATGGTTGTGATCTAGAGGAGGACAGCTTCAAAATGTGATATGTTTCAAGCCCAGCCCCGCCGGAATTGGAATTTCCAATCAAGGCAGCCACCTTGATCTCAAGCTTCGATCTGTCGTTTCCAGTGAGAATCGACAGAAACCAGACTGATAGGGAGGACGGCAAGGTAGCAGCGCCAAGTCTGGGCCGGTGGCAAGGCCAGAAGTGGCCGGATGGCAAAGAAAAAGTCAGGTCGTCAGGAGTAGTTTGATAACATGGAATTGTTGAAATTTTTTTTTGGCAAGGGAATTGTTGATATTGCAAATCAAATAATTGATGCATCTTTATTTAGTTGGCAATCAAGTATTTCTTCTTTTACCTTTAAATCAAATAATTGATGCAACTTTAAAAAATCAAATAATTGATGCAACTTTATTTAGTTGGCAATCAAGTTTTTCTTCTTTTACCTTTTAGCTATTGCAAGCTATACATATATATGGGCAATTTAGTTTGAATAAATTTCACAGCATATTTATTGCTTTTCTCATATGTATGGTCTAATAAGTCAAGTTGTACGGTAGACATTGCATTGATCAATTCTTTGTCTGCTGGATGCGGCTGGAATACGCCGGCGCTACCTTACTGCAGAGTGGGGCCGGAAGTGTGGGTTGTAGTTTAATCTGTTCTGATAGCATGACAATAGAAAGTAATAAATTCGTCGAGCAGAGGAAATGAAGGATATAAGAGAGATGCAGATAGATTTCGTTGATATGGAGCCATGGAGGAATGAATTGAACAAATTTTTGGCAAGAATCAAATCGGTGGAAACTGGAAAGCACAAAACGGCAGGAATCAACCACAGAGCTTTTTGTTGTCAGTAGGTTGAACGTTTGATCCTTATATTTTAATAGAGAAAATGGTCCTTACGGTACCCGCCTTTGTCTCTTTATAACTTTTGGTACCTCAGCTTTGAAAAATATCAATATGGTACCTGAGATTCTTGGCCCAATCGAGGATCGGTACATATCGCCGTTAGTTTCATTACGGAAGTTGTCAAGTGACAATTTTTTAAGGGTATTTTTGTCATTTTATGTCTTAATCCTCACTAATTCCAGTCATGTCCCAACTACCCCAATTAGCACCACCAGCAAGCTCTTTTCTCCTCCTCCACCACCACCAGTCCACCACTACCAGACAGAATACGACGAGGAAGAAGCAGTCAAGTACAATGAACCGAAAAGGAAATCGGAGCTGCCCAAAGTCAAGTTCTGCCAAAAGGGTAAGATTTTAGGGTCAAGAATAACAAGGTCTCCAAGTTTTTCCGGCAAACCCATCTTCTCATCTTCTTCCTCCTCGAACCCATCCAGGCCATGCCTTCAATCCCAGCTAGTCTCGAGTCCAAGAAGACCGAAAACCATCATCTATCATCACACAAAAGCTTCTATATATATCACCATGAATCCGGACAATTCCTACAAGCATTGACACTGTGATCTCCACTTCTTCCCCAACAGTATATGCGAATCTTCTCTTTCTGATTGTTCATAAATTCATCCTGAGCCAAACCCAGATAAGATCACAACTAAACACGATCCCAAACTCGATTATATAACCAAATTTGCAAACTTAAGCACCACCAATCCTGCTAAATTCCGAAAGAAACAGACTTTCCATAAGTGATCAACCAAGACCAATCTGCTACAGAAGCCAAAGGTCCAACCAATCCTGCTAAATTCGACAGAAACATTTAAAGCCAAGAGCTTTAGATAGCTTTTGAAGACCAGAGAGAGCAGAGCAGGGATGGGAATGGCATGAGTGAAAAAGGAAGCTTGAAGACCATAATTCCGACTCGAGCCGCAGCTTCTCTGCCTTGAGCCGCAAAGCCTCCCTCGTTTGCTCCATCCTCAGCAGCCACTCTGAGACGATTCGGAAGCTCGCGACGAGACCGGAAAGGCGCGCCGACTAGCCGTCCAAGCCGATGTTGGTGAATGTAAATTAGAGATAGAGCTTGGATGGATTTTTTGGAGCTTTTTGCTTGATCTATTGGTGTGGTGGTGCTTTTGATTGATTTCAGTTTTGGGTTGGTTTTATTTCTCAAAATTGTGGATCTTTGATCTAGAAAGAGGGAGAAAGAAGAACAGAGAGACACAGAGGAAAAGATTGCTTAGAAAAAAATTATTAATAAATTAATATATGAATTGATGATAATACACCCTTCAAAAATTGTCACTTGACAACTTCTGTAACGGAGGTAATGGCCATATGTATAGATCCTCGGTTGGGCCAAGAACCTCAGGTATCGTATTGATATTTTTCAAAGCTGAGGTACCAAAAGTTATAAGGAGGCAAAGACGGGGTACCGTACAGACCATTTTCTCATTGCAATAAAATGAAATATCATCATTCCCATTTGTTGGCACGTTGGTAAATTAAGTCGCTTAGCAACTACGTTCGACTGTTTAGGTCGTTCACATGCAAAGTATTTTTTTTATTTTATGGCTAGCATGCAATTTACTTAGTTTAATTATTTTTAAAATTCTTACATTATACTGATTTTATATATTTTTAGGGGAAATGATCATTTACTCAATTTTAGCTTAAAAATTGTCCACTTGCTCCACTAACAGTTTTTTAACCTCATTTACCCAAAACGCTCTAAGGGATTATTTCCTTAATACCCAATTAATTCTTTTTTTATTCTTTTTATTTATTTTTGAGACTTTTTTGCCCTCTCCTTCTTTCTCACTTAGAGAAAGAAGTCATCCTCCACCTTGCTGTGCTCCGGTGACCAGTGGCCGGGCGCCGACTCCGGCAACCGATGACCGGAATCTGGCTACCGGACTGGCGACCGGATTCCGGCGTTTGAATTTATTACCCCCTAATAATACCCAGTAACCATATTATGGAAAATTCTAGCATATGTTGACGTATGCCATACATCAAGTTTTTTGAATATTTTAGACCGTTAGATTTAATTAAAAGTTGAATATATCTAATGGTCAGAAATATTCAATAGTGGTGACCTGCTTACCAGGTAGCCTTTATAAACCTTTTTTTTTTTTTTTCTTTTTCAAAATTCTGAATTACATATCTACAATAAAATTAAAAAAAAAAAAAAAAACCCTAAATTGAAAAAGAAGAGAAGACGAGGAAAAGAGGAAGAACGACAGTTTGTTCATTACAAGTCATCAGCCTTTATCGCTGCCAAATTACTGATTCTGGGCTAGAAAGTTTGTCTAATTCTTGCTCAACTTTGAATCTTGTACTGCCATGCTATTTCTGACTCTGGTTTAAGGGATCTTTCACAGAGGTGTCGCCAGCTTCAGGCAGTTAGGATATCAAATTGTAAGGGTGCCACTGGTATTGGCTTTCAAGGTTGTTCCTCGACTTTAGCTTATGTAGAAGCTGAATCTTGCAAGCTTGCGCTAGAGGGCATTTCGGGAATCGTCAGTGGAGGTGGGATTGAATATTTGAACCTATCTGGTTTGATTTGGCGTAGTGGTGGAACTGGTTTGGGAACAATTGGAAGAGGGTTCGCCCTTAGGCTTAAGATTCTTAACCTCCGGATGTGTAGAACCGTTGGCGATGAGTCTATTGTAGCAATTGCGGAAGGTTGTCCACTACTTGAAGAATGGAACTTAGCACTGTGTCATGAGGTCAGGATAGTTGGGTGGTCTTCTATTGGGACAAACTGCAAAAGTTGGAAAAACTTCATGTGAATCGGTGTCGCAATCTATGTGATCGTGGTTTGGAGGCATTGCGAAATGGTTGCAAGCAGCTCTCTGTTCTGTACATGAACGGTTGTGTTAAGGTTACATCTACAGCAGTAGAGATATTCAAATGTTATAGGGGTGATGTTACTGTCGAGGTAGAAGAAAAGATGTGTATAGGGCCTAGCTGGTCATTATGTGTATGATTTATTTGACATGAAAATGTCAATATTCTCAAGACTTGCTTGAACATGTGTCTTTGAGTTAGTGCTTTGGTGATCAACAACCTGAGATTTTCACTTTACTTGCACTGATGATTGATGAAAGCAATAAGAGGGTGTTTGGTCTGATGGTTCTATATTTGTACATGTATTTCCAAGTCTAAATTTAATTGTCTCATTCAATTAGAGTTGTTTGTATGTGTTTTCTTGTCCTCTCTTTTTTTTTTTTTAATGTTTTTATTTTATTTTAGTAGTCTTTTGTTTCTCACTTTTTGTACAGTTCTACGTTAAGTTCATATGATTTTAAGAATATGCTCTAATATATATGAAGCTTTGACTAGCTTTAGTAGTCTTTTGGTCCTCTGTTTTACTCTATTAATTCCTAGTTGGATTTATATTGTTCTCTATGTTTTAAAATGGGATGGTTTCATCGTTTGTCAAGTTCTTTTTGTTTGTTTGGGCCTTTTGCTGTTTGTTTCTTTGGTCTGTTGGCTTTGTGTTTTTGTTATGTTGTTTGATGCCAGACGTATTCCACCTTCTATGTAAGGTTTGGAGTGTGTTTCTGGTTTCTTTGTACTGTTCTTGGTACAATAGATTGCTTTATATCCAAAAAAAAAATATTTCTGATGGTTTCAGCATTTGTCAAGCTGAGTGAGTTAGAAAATGTGCAGCTTCTATTTACATAAAGAAGTGAGGACTGTTGAGTGGATTAGTCAAAAAGGGAAAAGCTGATGAGTAATGGATGGATGAGCAATTGATTATGGTTTGTTAATACTTGGGTAATATTTTCTTTGTTTCAGGCATGCATGGATGGACCCAATTTGCAACGTGTCGGCTAGTTCTTGAATATCATATGCTTCACTCTTAACTGGGCTTGAGGGATACGGATCACTTTCACCATAACCAGCACTGTCAAAGAAGAGAAAATATACCCTTAACTCGTCAACGAGTTCTTGACCATAAATAGAACACAAGTTAACTTTTTTTTTTTCGCAGTGAATTAAACAGAACATAATGGGAGGGTTTCCACTTTTATCAAAGATGGGGTGAAACAGTAATGATGCAATGTACTAGAATGTAGCATGTAAAAATTGAGATGCGATGCAACTTCCAAATTGAGGTGATAGAAGACCAGAGAAGTTCGACATAAGTAATGAGAAACTAATAAACTAAAACTAGCTGAAAATTATATCATTGCACAAAACAGCTAGCTAGCCAAACCAAAAAGAGTAAAGATGTGCAAATCCAGTTCTTCTAGCTAGCATAACTACCTGGTACAAATCCAACCTCCAGATTTCACATCCGAGCCGCTAGTTGGGTTGCCGAACCCAAACGAAGACCCTCCTCCTCCGAGCCTTCCACCATTGAAAGCCCCAAATTCCAGTCCTCCTACTCCTCCTCCAGACTTGACATCTCCACATCGCTGACATGAATCGAGCCTCTGGAAGAAAAAGAAGAAAAACTAGTAGTGAAGTAACCTTGAGACAAAACCAATCCTTATGATGAGGAGAATGTGATGGTGAAGAGAAAAACTAGAAGGGAATATTGGTGAAGTAATGTGTTAGGGAGGGAACAAAGCCCCAACGGATTGTACATTACTGGAATTGGAGTTCGAATTATTCGGCTTCTGGCTCCGAGGATGACTAAGAGAGATTGAAAATTTTAGGGTTTGGGAATTCTGATTTGGGGGTTTTGGGGCTTCTTCGATTAGATTTATGTAAATTCAAAGACAAGAGAAACTAAGGATGGAGAGAATTGCAGCGGAGCGATGTTCAGGCAGCCATGGATCTGACAAGCTAGAATTTCAACTATGGACCAAGAAGAAAGAAGGAAGAAGGACGCCGGAAGAGAAAGGCAAATAGATCGAGAACCCCAATCCTCAGTTCGAAGAAAAAAAAAAAAAAACTTGATTAACCATGTTCGATATTCCAACCCGACTTATTGTAAAAAGTGGTAGTCAAGTTGTAATTAGTGTTAATATTTCACTATAACAAGTTTGAGAACCGTTTTACCAATAAAACAACGAATTGTGGTAAAAAGTGGTAATTTAGTTATAATAAGTGTTAATACTTCATTATTACAAGTTTTCAGAACCACTTTACTAATAAAACAACGAGTGTGTTGCTATAATAGTAAAACTTTATATATTTAAGTAAATTTGCAGTGAGTCCTTTATGGTGTAATAAGGTTGTCTATCTTGTAACTACTGTCCTTTATGAGTTATTTACTTATTTAACGATGTTTTTCCTGATTTTACGACAATTGAGGTCCAAAGTAGTAACTAAGGTTGTATTTATGGTAATTCTTTAATATTACAAGTTTGAGAACCATTTGACCGATGAGACAACGAATTGTTGTAGAAGTAGTAATCAAGCTCTTATTTGTGGTAATTTTTTATATTACAAGTCTGAGACCCATTTTACTAATGTGACAACGAATTGTTGTCAAAGTGGTAAAACTTTATGTATATGATGTAAATGAGGCGCGAATCCTTAATTGTGTATTAAAGTTCTATATTTTGTAATTTAATGCTTTTCTTGTGTAAATCTCATCATCCATGAGATAATTACTCGTTTGACTATGCATTTTACTATAAATTACAACAATTGAGGTATAACGTTGTAATTATGGTTGTTTTTATGATAATTACTTGAAATGTAATTCTTTTACAAAAAAAAACGATCATTTTACCACTGCTACAACAAATGTTTCGTTTATATGGTAAATAATCATGTTAGACCTAAAACTTTTCAAGTCCTTATTCTTGTAATCCAGTTGTTCTTTTTGTAACTAGAGTCCTTTTTTTTGTAAATTATATCATCGATGAGACATTTTACAACAAACAACCACATTGGACGTATTTAGTGATAATTATAGTTGTAATCAAAGTAATTACTACATTTACGATCTTCATTACAAGTTTTTGAACGATTTACATATAAAACAATAAATGAATACTTAGTATGATAATTTTTTATTTTTTTTAGTACACATGTCAAATTATAAGTGGATAACCTGTTGACCTGTGCAACAGGTTTCACCAACTAATTTAATTTAATATATATTTATTAAAAAGTTGATGTATGACAAACATCAACACACCTTAGACTTCCCCCCATATTATTGCCCCCCAGTAATCATATTATTGTCCCCCCCCCCAATAATCATATTATTGCCTCCCAAAATCATATTATTGTCGTCCAGTGAATTGTATAAACTCCCAAAACTAAAATGAATACACTACAG
Organism: Rosa rugosa; assembly: GCF_958449725.1. Lineage (NCBI taxonomy): Eukaryota > Viridiplantae > Streptophyta > Magnoliopsida > Rosales > Rosaceae > Rosa > Rosa rugosa. Next base: position 30,266,235 of record NC_084824.1, read on the forward strand.
ACACAATTGATCAATTTATATGCATATTATTGCTCCCCAATACCCATATTATTGCCTCCCAAAATCATATTATTACCGTCCAATGAATTGTATAAACTCCCAAAACCAAAATGAATACACTACAGGCACAATTGATCAATTTATATGCATATTATTGCCCCCCAATACTCATATTATTGCCTCCCAATAATCATATTATTTCCCCGCAATAGACATGTATAACTACTCAATAAAACCTTTTTTTTCATTCTTCTTTCTTCTTTCCTTATAAGCCTTCTGCCAAATTTACCAAAAAAAAAAAAAAAAAAAACTTTGAGAGAATTTCACAGAAGAAGAAGAAGAAGAAGAAGAAGAAGAGAGAGAGAAAATTTCTACAGAGAGAAAGTTTGCAATGGCAAATGAGAAGCCGCTGAGGAAAATTGTAGAGGCATTCAAGGAGCTGGAGGCAGCCGTGAAATCGGAGACTGGCGAAGTGGAGGTTGCGCCGATCTCGAAGGCGTGTTCTCTCGTCTCGCCGCTGTTTCGAGACGGGCACGGAGCCAGAGGCGACGATGGGCATGGCACGGACGACGGCCACCTGAGGCTGGAGGAATCAAACGTAGCGGTGCGCCGCCACGAGCATGGTGACGGTGTCCATCTTCTTCTCCCACGGCGGCAGCTTCTGCAGCCGTCCAGTGCCGTCTGAGCTACGAGAGAAAGAGAGAGAGAGAGAGAGAGAGAGAGAGAGAGAGAGAGAGAGAGAGTTTGTGGTCAACATATCGCCGGCCAGAGGTGGGAGGGAGGGAGGGAGAGATCGATGAGGGGGGGAGGAGAGAGAAAATAGATCGAAAAGAGAGTCTGAGAGAGAGGGAGTCTGAGAGAGAGATGTAATTTATTAATTAAACTAGGGGCAAAACTGTCAATGAATGTTAGATTGGGTAAATGAGGTTAAAAAACTCTTAGTGGAGTAAGTGGGCAATTTTTAGCCGAAAATCAGGTAAGTGGTCACGGCCCCTAATTTCAATGGTGGTGATGGATTTTTTTGGATAAAACAAATATATTCATAGAAAATTTTATGTTATTTAATATTTTCATAAGAGAAATGAAATTGCCATAAATTATCTTACATGGATAAATAGAGGTTAAATAGATGAGTGTGAGCGAGTGACTGAGCAAACCACTCCCACAAGTTTTGTGAATGCAAAAAATTAGTCTCCTTACGAGTGTTTTAATTTAATGTGTTTCAGCTGTCTCGCGGGGGATCGGTCTGCTACTATCGTTGTCGATCTCGCTTATCTGCAAAATGGGCGAAGGTCAGAGGGAAGACTGGGTGTGCCGGACTTCAACGCTCCGATGCCTAAGTCAGTATCGTTATAAGATAAGGATAACGGTAAGTGATAGTAAACAGTTACCTCTTTGGATTGTTGGAGATGACCTTAATGTAGCAGATTTGTGGGAGCTTGGTTCCGTTTCTTTCGGTGTGGGACGCTCGGGGTTCCCGATATCGCCTTGAAGGGTATCGAGACCCTCGGCTGGGAGCTTACCTCGCTTGTGTTGGCGATACGAGTCTTGTGCTTCCGATACTTGTGCCTATGAGGTATGTATATACCAACGTAATGAATATTTAGGATTTACGGTTGATCACATGGATCGACCTCAAATAATGATGAAAATAGGTAATTTTGTTACTATAGTCATTTTTTCTAGTAATGTTACGCCTGAAGGATTTAACATTCATGGATAGCTTTTCTTTTTTCGATTGGAAGTGAAGTAGCAAACCACGTCGGTTATGTTAGTGTGTTAGTAACACACCCACTCAGTCAGTATTCAGACCAAGGTCCACGAGAGTTCATGGATAGCTTTTCTAAACTCTTAAATGTTAAATTTATAAATATAATTTAATTAAGTCAACATTTATTATTTCTTTATTTATTTTAAATTTTTTCTTTCTATTTCATTTTTATGTCACTAATGTCGTCGAAACGAGAACACTAACCAAGATTGTAAGGGAATTTGATGGTTCCGATTACATTGAGAGGTATGTCCTCTGTGTTGGGCGGTAGGCCATAGTCTTCACTATTGAATAGAAGCTCGGCCAAGTGGATGTTGCTGTTGAGTTGAGCAAAAAAAGGTATTGTGTGTTGAGTTGGGTGGCAGTGACGACAATGGTGAATGTTCTGTGCTGGATTTTCTTAGCGAGGGCTAGGAATGGGATCAGATGGCCTTGAGCCTCGAATTGTAGCATCAATATGTGCTTCTCATTAAAATCCATCTCTCAAATTCTTTGATTTCCCTTTTGGCTCTGAATTGGTTTAGGGGTTACTATATATAAATGAACCAGCTATATATGCTTTTAGAAGGTTAGTGAGAGTTTAGACTTGAGAGTATATGATGATATGCTCAATCATTAGTACTCGCGTCTAGTGTTTGGTTTGGCAGTTACGATTTGTTGCTGACTTAAGAAGTCAAGATTATATATATAGAGACTGTGAAATAAGTTTGGAAGAATATATGAAATATTGATATCTGATGTGCTCATATTATCCTATATTTCTATGCCTCTTAATCTTAGTTTTTATGTTTAGTTCTCCTTATTTATGATTCATTTACATCTTTTAGTGTTTTTATAGGTTTGTTTCGTAGAAAGAAGAAAAGAAGCTAAAATGAGCTAACTAGGATTGAAAGGCGATGTGCAATCCCAAGTCCGAGAATCCGTCTGTGCAGAACATCCAACTTCTTCGAATTACTGAGAAACTACCAGACTGAATCAGACAATGATCCTTTTATAGTTAAAAACCTACGGTTGTCTACTTTCTGTAGAATTTTACAGATCTCGATTTCTATATTTCTAGAGCAAGTTATGTCAGAACAGAAAATCTGCTCAGGAGTTCACTAACATTCATGGAGAATTCAAGTTTAGATGCCCAAGATCATCAATCCTAGTGCTTCAAGGACAAAGATTCAAAGAAGGATGCAAAGAGCACATGTATTCCTACTTCTACAAGAGATACTTCAAGGTTTTCCCATTCCAAATGAAGAAAAGAACTTGAACTTAAGTCTTACAAGGAAACTTAAAGCCAAAGATGTGTAGAAATCTTTCACACGAAAAGAGGTCTCGTGAGCACATTGAATATACCTAAGGAGCAGAGACGACTCATCCATCTTCCCCTTCTTTTCCCTTTCCATTCTTTTTATGTTTTTCCTATGTTTTATTTAGTTATCTTTTGCTAAACCTTTTTCTAGGGTTAGGATGATGCCCTAGCATGATTGTTTATGTACTTTGATGTTATATTGATGGATTTATAGTTTCTTTATGATGAATTCTCAGTCACTATTTGAATTGATGTTTTATGTTTAAGTTCTTTGATTGATCACCTTAGGGCTTTGCATCTAGTAATTAGAAGATAAATTTGAGGCGTACCTGCAATATAATTCAAATTAGCTTCTTGTGATTGAGAGTTTTAAATTACATTATTGTCGTACCTGAAGTAATAGTTTGCATGATTCCCTTGTTTTCTAGAATGTAATGAGTCCTGTATGTTAAATTTATGCCATACCTGGATAAACTGCATGCTAGGATATATGACATCTGCCGTACTTGGAGAGAATCATACACTTAAGCAAAACTATGGTCTAAGTGTCGTACCTGGACTTAGATACGGGAATTATCATCTAGAAAAACAAAAAAGAATCGGTTAATTGCATCGATCGAAACATAAATAGGATTGTTAGTGGTTGATTCCAAAACCCTAGGTTCCATCATCTTTGTTTTTCAACTTAAATATTTTGTTTCTTTCTTTCCTTAATTTTCACATTATTTCTTTATTCCAAAATCTAAAAAACAATATCTTCTTTCTCTTGATTGTTCATTGTGTTTCTGTGATTTTGTGTTTGGATGAATTGAGTTATGATTTAAATTGATTATCAATCCTCAGTTGGAACGACCTCTTACTTGTACACTATATATACCAACGACGATTTGCGCGCTTGAGAGTTTTAATTAAAATTTCACAACAACATCCAGATGAATGAAGGGAAATGAGTTCGTTTGTGTAGTTGAGCTTAACTCGTATGGGATAAATTTCATGTGGGCTAATAGAGCTGTTCGATTTTGGTAATCGAGGTTAAACAAATGGCTAGCAAAGAAGGGAAGTGGATTGAATTGTTATGCGTATGAGATCATATATTCGAAACATCTAGAGCCACCCCTGCCGGTTGGTAAAATACACGATACGGGACGTGTAAATTCTCTTGTTCTGATATATTGATTAAGGGGTAATTAAGTGGATCACATTTGACATTCATCGATTCTATAATTTTTTTTTTTTAAGAATTGATGATAATTGATTGTCACATGTACATAAAAAAGACTTTAAAAGGTTTGGCCCTACTGAGCATAAGGTCACCCCTATAGACTTTTGTTCAAATGTGACAACTTTCGAAAGGACTAAATGAGACAACATGTTCAATTGTGACACTCAAAAAGGTCTACAGATTATTAAAGCTAGATAGATTACAAGGTTATTTCTCTTTGTAATAGATTTTTCTTATTTCAAATGTTTTATGTTTGATGATTTCTAAAACTGTATTTAATGTTGTTTTAATTTTATTACTTTTATCGTTCACATCTCAAACTCGAGTTTAGGTGCTTAAAATCCACCGATACCGGTTGTAGAGCATGAAAGGTTATGCATTCTAAACCTACACAATGAACTTTTCTTTGGAAAACAAAATGTAATTGTACTTTAAAACTCAATAACACAATTTCTTGGTTTGTTAAAACTCAATAGTTTTTTTTTTCGGGAAAATTTCAGAAATAGTACTTGAAGTTTGGCCCACTATTAATTTCTGTACATGAAGTTCTAAAATATAAATTTTAGTACATCAAATTGCAAACCCGAGCCAATATATGTACACGACGTCAATAACGGTGTTAACCCTTATGTCATTATTCATTTGTTTAAGGGCACTTTAGTACTTTCAGTTTCCTCTCACTCTCACTCTCAATCCCACTCTCACACGCTCTCTGACTCACTCTCCTCTCTCCTCTCTCTATGTACACAGACCCATCCTCTTTCTCTCCTCCATGTCCACGACCACCATATCTCTTCCACCTTCCAAACCCATCCCCTTTCTCTTCCTCCATGGCCACGACCGGAAGCTTACCAGGCCGGAGATAGGCCACCTGCAGAAGGTCGGCGCCATATCTCTCCGCCATCTTCAGAAGGCCCAGGCCGGAGATAGGCCACCTGCCCAAGACTCTGTTTGCACAGAAAACCCCGCCACCACCATCTCACCCTCAAAGTCACTGCGCCGCCGTCGTTGTCGAACCCCGCCCTCGGTCACACAGACGCCGCTGCCGCCAGATCTGGAACTCCCGTCGCCGCTTGCTGCTCTATCCAACACCAGGATCCACCCAATCCCCACCGGATTTGCGACGAGATCCGGATGGATCCAACCACCAACCACTGCTCGCGCCGCCGAACTCGAATCCGCCCCAAGAAGACGCCGCAGCAACACCATCCCTGCCCACTGGCCAAAAAACCGCCACCTCCACCCTATCTCTCGCAAACAAATTGGACATCGAACCCAACACCACAAAATCTCCACTCTGATTGAGCTTATTCCGGGAAGACCCACTCTCCAAAAAGTAAAGAAACAAGGAAACTGGACAAAGCCTGAACGAGGAGGCCACCCCCAACCCTTAAGCCTTTGATCTAGATCCGGATGGATCAAGATCTGGGAGAGAGTGGAGGGGGAGGGGAACTGGTTTCTCTCTGTTTTCTCTCTATGTGGGCGCACCTTCAAAGATGAGATTTTGGGCGACGGAGGTGGGTTAGTTTGCGTGGTGGTGTGGCGGAGAAATTGGGTCTGAAGAAGATGGGTGCGTTAACGAGCCATCTAGCTGTGCCCTCTATTCTGAGAGAGAGAGAGAGAGAGAGAGAGAGAGATATATATATATATATATATGGGTGCCCAGAATAAGAGAAGAGAGATAATTGGGTGCTCAGAGTAAAAAATGTGAAGAGACCGTTTTACCCATTGAAATACGACAGCTGGCACGAGACTAACGGCGTCATTGACGTCGTGTATGTATACTGCGTCGATTTTGAAACCTCATGTACTAAAGTTTATATTTTGGAACTTGATGTATTGAAATGCATAGTGGCCTTAAGTTGATGTACCCTTCTCAAAATTTTCCCTTTTTTTTCTTCAGATTATAAAAGAAAACTCAATTGGATTCACTAAACCCAACGACCTCCAATGCTTAAGGCTTTCTCATACAAGTTCCATTCTGTCTAACGGCGCGTTTAACTGACTCTGTCATCGGACAGGCTATAGTGGCTTGGTGTCTTCTCAATTGGGCTAATAAGTGGTCAGAGATCGACCTTCTCCAATCGTTTCGATCTAGAGCTCTCTGATCTGAGGTGGTTGGCAAGAACAAGCACTGCTGGTGTGGATAGGTGGTTTTGGTAGCTGCCGTTGTGTCAGATCGTTATCGTCAGGTGGGATTAGTATGACATGGTGGCTGGGCTGAGCCAGATCAGAGCGAGTTTTGCTCAGATTTGAGTGGGTTATTGGCTAGAGGTCCGTCATTCGATGCCTCGCTTGTTGGTGGATCCAGATCTGGTCTTTACAAGGTGGTGTTTGGTCGAGCAGTAGTGGTGGAGTCTCTTCTCGACGGTGGTGGTTGTGCGGCAACAACGGTGGCCCAAAAGTAGCCTATGTCATGGGTCATCCAGCTAGCTTGTCAGGAGAACTTGTCTGTCTTGGGTGAGATTGCGCTTGGGCCCATTCTCTAGGGTTGTCGTTATTTTAATGTTTTTCTTTATTTCTGTTTTATATTTTAACCAAGTCCAATCTATTGGTAGGAGAAAGTTGTCCATGTTGTAGCACTAAGCGTGCCTTGTCTACCCTAGTAAGGCGGTGAGTAGATTGCTTCATCAAATAGTCGCAACCTCCTAGTGGTAGAATGAATCTAAGTGTCGGCATATATTTACCGACAGTCAGCATAATAGGAAAGCTATATTGATTGTACAATTGCTTTGTGTGAATTTTATCTTTCTGTTTTGTCACTTTTACTGTAAAGCGAATGGAGTAGCAGTGAAGTAGTCTCTGCTAGTTGGTGCATATTAGAATACAAAGGTTCAGAGGAGACTCTTGTTATCATTCGGGATGTACTCTCAATGCTAATTGCAATATGGGGTTTAGGCATTATGCTAAGTACAATAATGCGCCCATTGCAGTTAGATAAAAAGCTAGCTTCTGCCTCTATCAATCAAGTAGTCACCTAGACAGTTATACCATATTCTACAGTTTCATTAATTAAGACTTGAGGGCAGCTGTATTGGCCCTTATTTTCAAAAAAAAAAAAAAAGGCTGAATGGTTTCTCTGAAACTATCAATGACGGTCTGCTTTGCACAGCATGCTCATTAGTCTTTATTGAAGACCACAAACCTTATGAGTTTATTATTAACTGTTTAATTAAGTTTAATATTCATTGACTTAAAAAAAATGAAGAATATCACAAATGGTCACTCAACTATGACTCATTCGACACTTTGATTACTCAATTTTCAAATATGTCACTTTAGTCACTCAACTATTACTCTGTCAATCACTTTAGTCACTTTGTTAATTGTTTTTCATTAAATATATATATATATATATATATATTTATTTGCCACAATATCAAGGATATTTTTGTCAAACCAATTGTGAAAAATTGAGAAATCTGAATTGGAATGATTGGGAGAAGTGATTAATGTGAGGCAAAATGTCCATTCAGTGACTAAAGTGATTGACAGAGTAATAGTTGAGTGACCAAAGTGATATATTTGAAAATTAAATGACCAAAGTGTCGAATGAGTCATAGTTAAGTGACCATTTGTGAAATTCTCCCAAAAAAAAACAAAAATCTCTTGTACTTGTAAATTTTGAATTAGCCTTCAGTTTTGAGAGATAATTAATTTTCTCATTGTACTTGTAAATTTTAAACCAGCCTTCAACAAAATCCCTGGACAACAGGGTTGGAAGGTAGCTTGACATTCTTATTCCTCTCTTAACAGATTGGGTTTTTTTTCCTTTTTTTTCTTTTTGATGATACAAAAACACAACAACAAAAAACTAAAACACAAAACCACAACTCACTCCCCCTCCCAGCTGATCCAAATGGAACGCAGGGGTCACAGAAAGGGGAAGGCAAAAGAACCACACAGATGGATTTTGAAATTGATGAGCTAAGGAAGCTAAATGATCAGCAACAAAGTTGGCTTCTCAGTAATATGCCGGAAGAAAATGGAATTAAACTGCTGAGTTAGATGCTTAATATCTTGAACCAGAACTTTAATTCTCCAAGGTACAGTAGTTTTGCCTTGAATGCAATCGATCAGTAGCTAGCTTCGAATCCCCCTCAACAGAGATATTAGGATAATGATGAAGTAAGACAGTATGTAAACCATCTCTGAGAGCAATTGCCTCTGCAATGAGAACACTAGAATGACCTAATCTTTTGTTAGCTACAACCAAAGGATTTCCATCTGAATTCCAAATAACAAAACCAATAGTAGCTGAACCATTCCTAACGAAACCATCAAAATTTAATTTCACTTGCTCTGAATTAGGAGGTTGCCATTTCACCTGAAAATACTTCGACAACTTAGGTTGACTATTCTTAGGGTTAGCCTGACAGTAATTAGTTCCCATCATAACACCCCCAAACAAGGTTTTATTAGGGGAAGGAACTAATCGCTGAAAGATTAACCGATTCCTGAAATGCCAAATGGACCAAGAAATAAGAAGCACTTAAGCAAGAGAATCAGTAGATGAACCTACATTATGAATATGATCTAACCAAGAAATAAAAGAGTCATTCCATTGAAGAGGATTAGAAAAATGAGTCAAAGTCCAAACCTGATGAGAGAAAGGACACTGCATAAAAAGATGGTCAACAGTTTCTGGAGAATTAGTACAAAAAGGACAAAGGGGAGAAATATTATGATTGTAAGTAGAAAGCTTATCTCTTGTTCGTAAACGATTTCTAATCAAAATCCAAGCAAATATCATAACTTTGGGATGTAAATTTAACTTCCACATTTCATTTAGCAAGGAAGCTTTAGAGTGAGCATGAACCTGTTGAGATTGAAGCCAAGAAGCACTTTTAACAGTGAAAGTATCTGAACCAGAAGGGCCCCAAACAAACTCATCCTGAGTAGGATACAAAGGCAAAGGACTAGCTATGATCTTATCAACGATATCAACAGGAAGAATAGTAAGTAAAGCTTCTTTATCCCGGGACATATTATGAATAAAATGAGAAACTTTAAGAGACCAATCTAATTGATTTCTCTGATGTTCTGGAATAAGTAAAAATAAAGGAAAAGGCAAAACCCAATTAAAGGACCAAAAAAGAATGGACTGGCCATCACCAACAGTCCATCTAAGACCTTGAGAGAGTAAGTCTCTAGCATCTAAAATGACTTTCCATGCCAAAGAATGCAAAGCTTTCTTTTGAGTAGTCAAAAAGTGACCATGCTTAAGGTATTTTCTTGTTACTAATTGAACCTGTTTGAGCCCAAAAGTAATTTTGGCAAGATCCTTTAGTGGATTTAGCACAGCGGGCCAATACCTGCGGCCCAAAAATAAGCCTACTCGGGTTTGGGTTACAGCTTCACCCATTCCGTGATCCATGAGGAAAACGAAACCTTATTGGAGTCGGGTAGCGGGGATTGAATAGGAAACTTCAATCTATGACAAGGAACAGTCGAAACCCTAGGTATATATACCAGGTTTCAAGGACGAATAAACTCTCGAAAAAATCAATCAATCCCAGCGATTACAAAGCCTCCCCGGAGCAAACCTTCAACCTTGTTGAAACCCGGTGACAGCCCGCCAGTCCTAGTCTCTCCAAGAGCCGACTGTCAGCATTACCAGATCAACCCGGCGACTGTACTTCCAGTCCCAGTCTCCCCAGGAGCCGACTGCGAGCGTAACCGCCACCGTTACTACCAGCGAAGCAAGGGTAACGCCCTCACAACCTAGCGAAGCTAAAGTCACGCTTTAGCGCAACCCGTGCTTTCTCCAAACTTCCCAGTGATTGCTCTGCTTAGTCTACAATACTAAGTATCGATTCGGTGACGCAAAGAGATCACACCCAAAGTCCTTATCCGTAAGGCAGAAAGTCCTTTCCCGGAAGGCTAGAGAAGAACCTTGTGGCGAGGTTGGTGCTCTCCTCGTCCACAAACGCTTGAAGAATAAGTCAGGTCAAGGGACTACCCCGACGACCGCACCCCACGATGCTGGCACGCCTGCGTACACGCTCAAAAGAGACAGTTTGCAAGCCAACTGGTTTTTGCGCCAAACATTTTGGCACGCCCAGTGGGACCAACTAAGAGTCTCTTCGTGAACGTTAGCCATTGGGAAGTCAAGCGAAAACCCTTACCAAAAAGGCTACGCTAACTGCTCCAAGCATAAGATCTCCAGTTACAAACCGCATCCTCGCGCGGATTGTCGTGGTCTTTCTGAAGAACAAGTGACTCAAAGATTTTCTCTTCATCCCCAATTCTCCGATATGTCAACTGAACAGGGAGAGAATCACCCGACCGCTACTGAGGGTCAAACTGTCAATACCAATCAGGCCAGTGAGCCTGTCACTACCGCTGTCTCCAATACAGTGGAGAGTGAAGAAAGAGAGGCTTTCGTTGCGAAGCCTATTCCAGAGGGAGCGACCACCGAGGTAGCGTGCGCGATCATCCTGGAAAATATTGAAAATCATCGCAAGAAGATGGCTGCTGATCTGGAAAGGGAAAACGCGAAAACAGATAAGATCATACGCGAAATCAACCAGCGTATTTCCCGACAAGCTGAGGAAACTAAGCACCTAATGTCACAAACTGAGAGTGCATTAAGGGCTCATGCTACAAGCATCGCAGATGCCCAGAGTCAGCAGCAGAAAGGAATCATTGAGGCTCTTGCGAACCATACCAAGCAGACAGCGTCAGACATGGCAGGTCTTCGCAAAGATGGAGCGACTCTCGCAACCGAGGTGGCCATGCAAAGAGCTGAGTTGAACCAAGGCAGAGAAGTGTTGAATAAGACATTAGGAGATCCTAACGCTATCCTTGGTTCCCTTGGCCAACCATCTGATTCAGGCAAGTATGTGCCGCCAAATCAGCGAGAGAAGGTTAGCAGCAATACCGCTATGCCTTCCGCAACCGTTGCTGCCACGCAATTGAGAGGTAAAGAACAAGCCCTGGTTATTGGAAGCAGCAAGGAAAAGGCCACGCTGTCAGGTGGACAGACCGCCAGACAGAAGCAGCAGGCATCGAAAGGTGTTGAAACTTCATCCAACTCCGCCGTGTTCATTTAATACGACAGCGATGGGGCGGAGAACGTATATCAAGAGCTGCCAGGAAGCTATTACGAGATCGACCAGGCTGGTAACCCAGTCAAGATAACAGCTCTGGCAAAAGAGATGCCTATGCCAACAGTGACTCTTCAACAACCAGCTACAACCCGCGTTGTACAGATAGGAGAAGGGGCAGCGGCTGTAAACCAAGCAATACCTGTGCAGGCTGTTCGCCATACGGTGGAGACACCTCCTCCTCCTCCTCCTGGTAAAGAATATGTGAGACGAGATGAGGTAGAGGAGATGATCAGACTGGCTAACCCTAGGGCCCAGATGGATGGGGTCTATGAGGGACCTGTCCCGCCTCATATAATGCTCGCGCCTTTCCCTAGAGGTTATAAAAATATCATATTTTCTACTTTTTCAGGGGAAGACACTGAGAATGCAATAACTCACTTGTCCAGGTTCAAGGTGCAATGCGGCCAGTACCAGAATAATGACATCCTCAAGTGCAGGATCTTTGGCACTTCTCTTTCGGGAGCTGCCTTTAGGTGGTTTTCCAAACTCCGACCAGGAACAGTGATTGGCTCGCAATCGAAAAGCTCTTTCGAGAAACTTTTGGAGCCATTAAGCCTGAGGTGGATTTGGCTTCTCTCACTCAGATGGCCCAGCAACCTACTGAGTCCGCCGTCGCATACCTTCAACGCTTCCAGATTCAGAAGGCCAAACTGAACGTGATCCTGCCTGAGAAAGAGTTGATCAAGTTGGCAATCAAGGGACTGGAGCCTCGCCAGCGAAAGAAGCAACATGGCAGCATGATCCAGTCAATGGGAGAGCTTATCATAGAAGTGGGCAGCTTTGAACATCTTCTTAGAGAAACTGATGCAAGAAAGAATGCGTCCAAAGGGACATATGTGCCAGGAAAGCATCGCACAGTTGCTGCCCTGCACTACTAGCCAGCTACTTATGACCCCTATTACCATCATCACGAAGAAGAGCTGGTGCAGGAAGAAGATGAAGAAGAGGATAATGACATCGCTGCTTATGAGCTGGCAGGGAGGAAGAATCCAGCCTTGAAACAATTGAAAATCTCCAAGGAACCTGTCATGCTCAAATCAATGACCTTCACTAAACCTGAATTCGCGACATATACATACGATGCCAATAAAGCACATGAGATTCTAGATGAGATGATAGCCGCGAAGATGGTGAAGACCGACTTTGGACCTTTTCCGCGACCAGATCAGCTGAAAGGGAAGAAATACTGCAAATTTCACAACCTGTGGAATCATAATACAGCTGACTGTGTGAAACTCAAAGACCAGATTGAGGTATGGCTTAATAATGGCAGTTTGCAGGTAGAAGCTCCAGTAACAGCCGCAGCGCTGGTTGACCTGAACCCTTTTCCCGACACTGGGATCAACATGGTCGACGTGAACTGGGCCAAGCAGCACCACAGGAAACCAACCCTGGATTTGAATACAAAGGGGAAAGGAGACCAATCTGACAAAGATAAATCCCCTACAAAGAAGAAGATTGAACCAGCAGGCCAAGCTTCATCCGTGGTCCTATGCTCGCGATGCAAAGAAGAATGTGGCATCGAAGTGTCACACGAAGAGGTTGAGCAGACATTTCGTTTTTGCTCTCTCCCGCCCATCAAGTGGGCTTCGCCATCGCGAAACTATCAACCTGCCAGCCCAAGAAAAAAGGAGAAAGTGGAGTCACCGCCATCTCCAAAAGATTCCAATCTGTTCCAGAAGCTGAGAGCGGCCGCGGTTGATCGGAAACAAGAAGAGAAGGCTACGATCAAGCACAAAGACATTCTGACTAAGCCTTATATTCCACCTGCTTCAACCGCCACCATCAAGGAAGGTAAGTGGTACACAAGGGAGAAGGGAAGGCAGTAGAAATAAGTCCGTCCAGGAAGAGGAAACTGCAGCGCAAGTTTGGCGAAGCCAAGCGCGCGCTAGAGGTTCTAGACCAGGGCCTGATCAAACCTTCGCAGTTGGTCAAATCACCTGAGCAGTATCAGAAAGAGATGGAGGCACTAGCTGCTAAACCATTAATGACTCCCCGCAGCTTCCAGAAGCAAGCGAGTTCAGCAACAGGGGCATCTAAGCCCAGTGTTTTCTGCAGGATCACCGACGAAAGGAGACCCCCGCCAGCTCGAAAGGGGAGTTCGCTAACTAGGCGACCACATGTCAGACGCAAGTTGTTTCGTGAAGACCCAGAGGCCAAATCCTCAATTTTTGAGAGACTGGGGGGCAAGGACAGGACTACCGATACTTTACAGTGGAAACCTAAACAGGTTCAGAGTGTAGTAGTCGTCCCTTTTGAGGCGAACGTAGCCAGGGAACCAAAATCAAGCTCTCCTACGCGGGCTACCAGAATACAGGAACATGAGAAATTTGAGGTAAAAGGTCTCACTGAAGAATCATTGGTGGACCGGCTAGCTAAGCAATTCAACACTGACACCCCTGTCAATGAACCCAAGTTGAACCTGGATGAGGACATGGATGAGACAGTTATGACTGATACGTCCTGTAACATGGTCTACGTACTGCCCGCGAGGTATGCACTACCAGTCGCCACGCAGGATTGTGTCGAAGCTGAGGAAAGTAATGCACAGCCCCTGCAGATTACATCAGCAGTCACAACACCTGTGGAAGAGGCAGTCTTTCTTGAAACAGAGGATGCCAACAGCAGAGAATTCTTCATGAGTTTCACCAGGCCAACACCCGCTATGGTCCAACACATGCGACCTTTATACATCACAGCAGAAGTTGGCGGTACCAAGGTTAGTAAGATCATGGTCGATACCGGAGCCGCCGTGAACGTCATCCCTACCAGGACCATGCACTTACTCGGGATCAAGAAAGAGAAAATCCAGTCTACGTCCCTTACACTTAAGAACTTCGCGGGGACTGTAACAAAGACTTTGGGGTTACTTTTCTTGCGCATCAAGGTTGGCCCTGCAGAGGGAGTTTATGCTTTCTTTGTGACAGATTGTTATGCAGCCTATAGCGCTATTCTGGGTAGAGATTGGATCCACCGGAGCTATTGTGTTCCGTCAACTCTCCATCAGGAACTCGTTATGTGGAACAGGGAAACATACAAGGTTGAGATGATCAAAGCGGACCCTCGTCCATTCCCAGTTTCTGCGAATTATGTAGATGCCAGGTATTACTTGGAGCCTATTACTCCATTGCAGGTGAGTGGCATCGATAACAAGGGCCGCCCCACTGGGGTGACGGCCTCTGATTTGGCACAGTGGGGGCTCACGCTCGCAAAAGAAGGCCTGGAGAAGCCTGGCCACGCTGTGCCCAAACCCTTGAACGATTAATGGATTACGACCTTCCGGAGGAAGGGATAGAGGCCCTCCACTCGTTGTATGAACGGCTATCGTCATACTTAGTGGAAAGAGAGGCCTATGATCGAATCGCGACCTTAGAAACCGTCAATGAAGAACTCTCTGATCAGGACCACGAAGACGAGGTCGAAATTCAGCTAGCTCCGGCAGCGCTGGATGATACACCTCCTAAGGTCAGAGACCCTACCGAGAAGGTTAATCTTGGAACAACAGATGAGCCTATGGAAGTGGCTATCAACGCTTACTTAGAGCCTAGCGAAAAGCAGAGGCTTATTGAGCTATTACTGGAGTTCAAAGACTGCTTTGCAGAGAAATATGAAGATATGCCCGGCCTGTCACCGAACTTGGTTTGCCATCAGCTGCCAACACTCCCTGACAAGAGGCCTGTGAAGCAAGAGCCGCGAAGAATGAATTCAAAAACCCAAGTCCTCGTCAAGGAGGAAGTCGAGAAAATGCATAAATCAGGCATTATCAGGGTGGCCAAATACAATCAGTGGCTCTCCAATATAGTGCATGTTCGCAAGAAGAACGGCAAGATGAGGGTCTGCGTGGATTACAAAGACCTCAATCTCGCGACACCTAAAGATGTTTACCCCATGCCGGTGGCGGATATGTTGGTAGACGCTGTAGCAGGACATGAATTATTGTCCTTTATGGATGGCACCGCGGGGTATCACCAAATTCCAGTCGCCGAGGAGGACAGACATAAAACCGCGTTCAGGTGCCCTGGGTTCGCGGGCGTTTTCGAGTATGTGGTTATGCCTTTTGGGCTGAAGAATGCTGGGGCCACTTATCAGAGAGCCATGAACCTGATCTTCCACGATATCCTGGGAAAGATTTTAGAGGTTTACATCGATGATGTAGTGGTAAAGTCCAAGAAGAAAGGGGACCACATCACAGATCTCAGGAAAGTCTTCGAGCGCATGCGACAACATAAACTAAAGAT
The DNA here is from genome assembly GCF_958449725.1 of Rosa rugosa. Lineage (NCBI taxonomy): Eukaryota > Viridiplantae > Streptophyta > Magnoliopsida > Rosales > Rosaceae > Rosa > Rosa rugosa. The sequence goes on from NC_084824.1 coordinate 30,281,878, forward strand.
GAATCCTGCCAAATGCGTGTTTGGAGTTCAAGCAGGAGATTTCCTGGGATTCATTGTCCATCAAATGGGAATTGAGGTCCCTGAAGATAAAGCGAACGCAGTCATCAACGCTTCCCCTCCGCGAACGAAGAAGGAGCTACAACGCTTGCTGGGTAAAATCAACTTCATGCGACGTTTTATTTCTAACTCTGTAGGTAAGATCCAGCCCTTTACTCCACTGCTGAAGTTGCAAGGACAGAAAGAGTTTGTCTGGGACTCTCAACATCAAGAGGCTTTCGACAAAATCAAGGCCTATTTAGCGAGTTCACCAGTGCTTGTTCCCCCTCGAGCTGGATTTCCATTGAAGTTATATATTTCAGCAGCTGAGGCTTCCATTGGTAGCCTGCTTGCCCAAGATGATGAAGGAGGTGTCGAGCATGCCATCTTCTACCTTAGTCGGACACTTACGGATTGCGAGACAAGGTACACTCCTATGGAAAAGCTGTGTCTCACGTTGTACTTCTCCGCGTGCAAGTTGCGACATTACATGTTATCCTTTACTACATGCATCATCGCTCAAACTGACATGGTCAAGTACATGTTGTTGCGACCTATTCTGAGAGGACTTATTGGCAAGTGGGTACTGGCTCTATCCGAATTCTCGCTACAATACGTTCCACAGAAGGCAGTGAAGGGACATGCTATTGCAGACTTTCTGGCCCATCACCCTATGTTGGAAATTCCCCCAGTGAAGGAATTAGAGATAGCTACCGCTACCGCAATTCGACCAGATTTGGCGCGCATTCCAGAGTACGCCATATGGCATCAAGCTACAATCTCCTTGCAACCCTGGGTAATATTTTTTGATGGTTCCAGAACCGAAACGTTAGCAGGGGCAGGGATTGTACTGGAAAATCCAGCAGGTGATCGTTTCTCTTATTCTTTCCAATTGAAGTTTAAGTGCACAAATAACCAAGCCGAGTACGAAGCCCTTATCACTGGATTAGAAGTATTATTGGAATTGGGAGTGAGGGACGTTCAGGTACGCGGCGACTCTCTACTCGTGATAAATCAGCTCCAAGAGAAGTACAGGTGTGCAAGCTGTTTGCTCATTCCATATTTGAATCGCGCCATTGAGCTTCTGGATCAGTTTGACGATGCGGATTTGGAATACATACCTCACGAGCGCAATTTTGCGGCCAATGAGCTTGCTCAATTAGCTACAGGCATCACATTGAAATATGGGGTTCGCGAGCGCATTCTGAAGGTCGAACGCCGCATGTTGCCTTCGTGGCTTGCGCGGCTCGACCCGCCGGACGATCCGGTTGTCGCTGTCCTGGAGCCTATTGACGTCGATTGGTGAATTCTGTTGATCGACTACCTCAAGCAACCAGATCTTACAACAGACAGGAAGATACGTTTTCTTGCCTTAAACTATTTCCTCAGGGGTGGCGAGTTGCGACGACGAGGGGAAGACGGCATAGACTTCCGATGTGTCTATGGCCGCGAAGCAAAGTGATTAATGCGAGAAACACATGCAGGAGTGTGTGGCGCCCATCAAGCGGGCCCTAAGATGCGTTGGCTTATCCGCAGACATGGGTATTATTGGGCCAGCATTTTGAAGGACTGTATCACGTTCGCGAAAGGATGCCAAGAGTGCCAGGCACATGGTCCAGTGCAACACGTTCCCAACACCCCCATGCAGCCTATTATCAAGCCTTGGCCTGCACGAGGCTGGGCATTGGACTTGATTGGGATGATTCACCCTCATTCTTCTCTCCAACACAAGTTCATCATTGTCGCCACTGATTTCTTCACCAAATGGGTCGAAGATGAGCCTTTGAAAGAGGATTCCGGTGCCACTATTCGACAATTTATTTTTCAGAACATCATCTGCAGGTTTGGTATCCCTGAAGTGCTTGTCTCAAACAGGGGGGCAGCGTTCATGGGCGGTGAGGTAGAGAAGCTTGTCACCGACTTGGGCATCCAGTTTGTCCACTGTACACCATATTATGCTCAGTCCAACGGTCAAGCAGAGGCCAGTAACAAGATTATTATCACCATTATAAAGAAGATGCTTGCTGAAAACCCTCGCTTGTGGCATAATACGTTGTATGAGACTCTTTGGGCGTATCGCACCTCCAAGAGGAACCCTACTGCTACAACACCCTATGCACTAATGTTTGGTCATGACGTCGTTTTACCCTTAGAACTCAACGTTCAATCCTTGCACGTCCAGGACCAGCATCACTTGATCGGCGAAGATTATGTCCAAGCGATGTGGCAAGAGCACGAAGACTTGAGCGAGCAGCGCTTAGCGGCTTTAGATAATTTAGTGATGGAAAAACAGCGTATCGCCCAAGCCTATGATAAGAGGACGCGTGGCCGAAGTTACAAGGAAGGTGACCTTGTTTGGAAAGCAGTGCTGCCCTTTGGCGAGAAATTGACCGGTCGCGGTAAGTGGACTCAACGATGGGAAGGACCCTTCATTGTTCACCGCATTCTAGAGCGCGAGGCTTTCCACCTCAAAGATTTGGACGGCGACATCCATCGCAATCCCATCAATGGGCGTTTCCTGAAAAAATATTACCCTAGCGTTTGGGAATATGAGGACCCTCCAGATCCTCCTTCTTCCCAGACTGGGGGGCAACCATAGTCTTCCTCGGCTCCCATCATCCCTTCATATTCAGGCCTTTCCTGTGGCCATTGTTTCATGGATTTGCTTTGCCTACGAACACTAGGGGGGCAACACTCTATACATTTATTTCAAATTCCTTGACAACATGTGTTGAGAATTATATGTAATGGCCTAAGCATGAGGCCTTATTTTATAACAGTTTTTTTTGAAATGAAACAATACTCAGAAACTCTTTCATTCATAAAGTGGCTTTGCGGCCAGAAGCATTACAAATCGAGATAATTACATTTGCGGCTTTCAAGGCCAAAAGTGGCTTAATAATCATAAGAGTTGCAGATCTGCTGAAAATTTCTGGATCTTGTGATCTTGTGGTGACAAAGGGGGTGGCTGAGCTGTGGTCATGGGTACTCTTCCTCTCTTCACCCACATCCCTCCTCTCATGTGAGTCGCAGCTGCTCTCATTTGTACTGGAGGCAGAGGGAAGGAAATAATCCATCCCAAACCTTCTAGTGGCTTACCGTCAGGGATGGAGGGGGTCTTCCGAGAGAAAGCGACTCACAACCACATCTACCTCCAGGGGAATGACAGAAGTCTGACAGTCTGTCCCCGGAGGTAGGCTGCGGAAGAAGAACAATCGGCCTCGAGTGGCCTTCCGCCCTTCTTCTGCCTGCTCCACGCAAGAAATCTGAGGAGAGGGATCCCTCAGAATCTGGTTCCGCCGCATTAGGAGCGCCGCGTGTTCTTCAGCCTAATGGAAGCCGGGGAATCCCATCCGGATTTCCAGAGACCAAAGACATGCGGATGGACCTGAGATTAGGCCATAAGACCTACCCAGGCATTGAGATTAAGCCATAAAACCTAAGGATTTGGGGTTGAGGCTAAGATCGTGAGGAGAAGATTTCAAAAACAAAAGGATGAGAAGTAGGGTTTGTGAGGCTATTACTGGGGAAGCCATATTTGCTTGAGTGTTTATTCTCCAAAGTACAGATATTTGTAGGACCAGCTTCAGTGGCCTTAACTGCGCGATAGGCAGTTGGAGTATGTTCAACACCATCAATATGAGTATCGTTGGAATTGAATGCAAAGATCTCAGAAATGAAGATAATTGAAAACGCGTGGGAAGCGGGGCAGTTTTCAAGGACGTAACCGCTTTGTTTCGAGATTATCTTTTCAAAACAGTTTCAAAAGCAATAAAGGCAAGTTAAATGCCAAATTGCCTGAAAAATTTGAACATACATTTGGGCCAAGCAATGTGGGCTAAATATTCAAATTATTAATAATTATATTGTTCGTACAAATATGGGCCTGATATTGAAATACTAGAGGCCTAAAAGTCTTCGGCCTGCATGGGTCAAGCGAAGAAAAAGCTCGTCCAGGCGAAAACTAGCATCCGCGGCGGCTTGTGCGGCTTGTTGGGCAGCTACTCAAGCTTGGGCCAGTTCTTGGGACAGCATCTCGAAAGCAGCACAAGGGGTTGTTCTAATTGAGGTTCCGCATGGGTGAGCCTAACAGTGACATCAGTCAACCGGGCCTGAAGGGCCTGAATCTGGGACCTCAGATGGTTCCTCTTGAGCGTCAGATTCCTGATGAGGTCAGCTTGGTCACCCAAGAAATCACGCGCAGTGTCCGTTTGACGAGTAAGGGTCTGGTAGTGTGTTTCGGTCTGCCTGGCTTGAGCACTCGCGACCGCCCTCTCATTGAGCCCTTGCGGGAGTTGCTGCAGCAGCTGGTCAACCTCTTGAAATTGATCTTTAGAGACAGCGCCCTCGCTGAGAAGCACTCTCAGATACTCCAAAACTCTCGTGGGCGCGCCAGGGGTTAGAATATCAGGGCCCAAGAGGCGACGAAGACCTTCTCTGGCATCATCTACGACCCCAGGTGGGGTCACTTCAAGTACGCGAGCTAACCGTTCTAAGGTGGACGGAGTAGGTTGCTCAGCGATAGGGGCCTCAAGAGGCTCCGCGACAGGTATTGCTTCTAGCACTGGTTCAGGAAGTGCTCCTATTTCTTCGACTTCGATGACTTGGGGGGCATGAGGAGCAGGTTCTTCACCAACCACATTGGGAACATGTTCAGCAGGAACCTCATTCGCTATTTCTCTGACTACCGCTTCTACATTTGGACGCTAGAAAGAAACATCTTCAGAATGACCAAGTCAAGGGTAAAGATAAAACTTTTTGTTAAGAGAAGTACCTCTTCAGCTGGTAGCTCGCGGGAATCGGCTGTTGGTATTGGGGCAGTCTCACCAGAAGTTGGACCGAGTCGGGCATTGCTGATTCCAGAAGGAGAATTGGTTGCTCGCAGGGAGTAGGGAGAAGCGGCAGCCTTTCTTCAAACGCAGGCGAGCTGTCATCTATGACTTGCGCCGTAACTACAACCAACTGCATGTTGCTTGCAGCATTGATTGCGGAGGGAGAGTCACCATTGGTTTCTTGGGCGGGCGTGCCAGATGCACCCTCGCCGGCAGTAGATGAGCTTTCCCCAACTTGCCTCGAAAACCTACGACGAACCTGAAGCAGAGAAACGTTATCATACATGGCAAACCAAAGTGTCAATGCTCACTTTAAAGAGGAATATTACCAGTCGATCAGCGACTGGTTCATCTGTTGCCCAAGGACCGGTCCGGAATTCAGCGCGACTATGTTTGCGTGCTAAAGCAGCAGCAATCTATCAAACAAAGCCAAATTTGAATTTGAGAAGGCTGCCAAAATATACGTGCTAAGAAGAGAATCCTTACGGTTTGAGGATCATCATCATCAGAGGAAGAGTCCTCTACTTCAGGCTTGCTCAGCTTTGCTTTCTGTTTAGCGGCCGGGCCAGTGGCCGGAGGAACACCCGCGGCGCGATTGCTTGAAGGCGGTGCGCGCCCCTGCTATGAACTTTAAGTTAAGAGTTTGAAGGTGAAAATGATCAAGGAAATAACGAATATGCTAAAAAATTACCTCTGGAGGATGCTCGCGAATTACAATTCCAGCCTGAACCAAGCGTGGGGCTCGCGCGAGTCGCGAAGCCGGTTCAGGTGGTGGAGGTCTTTCTTCATTTTCATGGAAGCGAGCAAGTTCTTCAGTATCAGCATCATAAGGATATCTCAGTTCTTCGAAGATGGCCGTGAAGAGTTCGTCATCTCTTTGCCTCCAGCAGTTAACAGAGACTTCCTCCCACTATTGATCATAATCTTCAGCGGTCCCATCCACCACTACTAGGATTTTTTCCTTTTACATCGGCCAAAAACCGATGTTAAAAAAAAAACGTTCCGATGTCTTAGTGGGTGATGTTAAAGATCATGAACAAAAAGACATCGGTCAAAAACCGATGCCCAGTTCAATAATAGACATCGAATAAGCTTATGGAACCGATGTAAAACAGTTATTATGATAACATATTAGTGTGTTTAGATATTGTTAAACCTTCATATTTTGGCATTTAATGCTTAATGAAGTATAGATCCAATAGCATAAGTATTCATTTTAACATCGTTAGTCATATTAGAAACGATGTTTTATATGGTATCAGACATCGGCTTCTTTTCATTTTGCCTGCCGTTTGTGAGGTTCATGCATATTTTCCATATATCCTACTATTTAAGATTCAATCTACATTCCTTAGTATATAATAAACGATGTGCATTATTATAATAAACATCTTTTCCTTTTATGGAGCGATGTCCATCTTACTATATTACATCAAGTTTTAGGTTAACAGCGATGTCCATATTAATATTAGACATCGTTTCCCAAATTGTAAATCGATGTCCACATTGATTCCAGACATCGTTTTCCAAATTGTAAATCGATGTCCGCATTGATTCCAAACATCGTTTTCCAAATTGTAAATCGATGTCCACATTGATTCCAGACATCGTTTCCCAAATTGTAAATCGATGTTCACATTGATTCCAGACATCGTTTCCTGTAGTTTACATCGACGTCGATTAGTTTTTTAAACATCGCTTCTCACTCAATACGTCGTATCCATGAAAAACGAGACATCGATTTTAGTTTCGAAACTGATGTATTATCTCTTTATTGACATCATTTTTGTAGTTTAACACTGATTTGAAACAGGTGTATATACATCATATCCTTTATATGAGATGGTATCCAAGAAATTAATTATAGCTGCTAAAATGCTTGTAATCCACATTCGACAACATGACATTCTGAATTAATTGAATATGAGGCATTGCATTAAATTCTATACAACAGCAGAATTGTTAATAGTTCCAAAAATAGGCAAAAACACCCCAACCTACATCAAGGCTAGCCCAAAATAGACCATTGAAATAACTATATGCAGTTTAGTTCACCTGCAACTGTACAACGTTCTACTTCAAAATGTAATGACCATTGAAATAACATGCCATTCATTAAATGTAATGACCACTTTCTCTTTGCACTTCTCATATAAATGCTTTGCATAAGCAAGCATAAGGAGTGCAAAAAGTGACTTTACCATCGCAATCAATGCAGTTTAGCAGAATTTCTCCAGCTCCTAGCTCCTCAACTGCTTTTTCAAGCTCATACACTCCAATTGGTCTGCCTTCCCGCCCACCGCTAACCTTAAGAACAAACATCAAGATGTTAGTATACCATAAGAAAAACCTTGAAATGGAAACATGTCAAAGCAAACATCTCAAGTTCAGTTGCATTAAATAAATAAACAAATAAAATAAAAGAAGAAGAAGAAGAAGCAGAAGCTGATCGGCTCATTCAACAAATTATTATTTAATGCATACGTTGAAAGCACAGAAATAACTGCTCACATAATATAGGTTAAATTTGAGAAATAAGAGAAGCAGGGCGTGATGCGAATGTGTCGTGCGTGTATGTGGATGACATAAGTTTCTCTAAGCTCATTTCTTCCTTCTAAGGAATCGAAACTCTGTATCCACGTGGACATGTTCTGGTGATTCAACTAGTTACATTAAATCATGTCTTTAGACCTGAAATATTTAATGCCAAGCAAACTCCCTAGACATGGAGAATGCATGTTTTCCTTATGGGCATGAGCCACACAAGTTGCAAAAAGCAAATCCATGTCATGAGCATGCTCCAAAATTCAAATATATGTGATTCTATACAGATGTATTCTTTTTTTTGTTTTAGGTCCAGAAAATAAACAATATATATGATGTTTTACTTTGAACTGTAAGCACTGGTAAAGAAAGCGAAGAATACTTACTGTACACTGATACCAAGCATATTCTTCACCATTTGGACCTGAAATTAATAATACACACAAAATTTGAAACTTTCCATGAAAGACAGAAGCCAGAAAGAAGGTTTTACATGCATAAAAAGAACAATGGCCAATCCAAGCAACAAAAATTGAAATTGTCTCCTTACCTGGATTTGTTACTCTTAAAGTCTTGAACTTTACATCATTTTGATTTTTAACATACACTCTGCGAGGATCAATGCTTACAACCACAGCCTGAAACATACAATAAACGTAGAAAGAAATAAATCTAGTTTCCTGTAAAAATAGAGAGAGTTTGGCAGATTGAACATTTTAAGCCATCCAGAAAAAGATAAAGATCACAAGCAATAGTAAAGTCTGAGATCCTCAATAAATGCTCATGAGTAAGAAAGTGAAAACACAAAAGTTGGAAATTTCAAGGCCACAGTTAAGCAAATAAAGATCTTTTTATTTTACTCTAGTTTCCAAGTGATGTTACTAGAACTAGCATGAGATCTCAAAATAGTACAGCAACCAGAAGCCAGGTAACGATCAACGAGGAAACCAATGAATATAAATTGAACAAAAAATGAACTATTATGACTAATTGGAACCACAAAATGTTACCATGTTGTGAAAGTGTGCAGTTCATCTCAACAGAATATAAATGAACTGAAGCATTATGGGCAAGCATGCATTTACAACTAGACAGAGATATTACATGTCACGCCCCGGGTTTTGAATAACAAATTCAAATCCGAAGCATGAATTATACAATTTAATAGAATAAACGTTCTGAATTTTTTTTTTTTCAAAACAAACACACCACTCGCCACTCAAATATAAAATCTCGAAAACCTCGAGTTCATTATTACAATTCACTCTTACAAAGTAAAATTGTAAAGCCCTAAATGAGCATAACATACTTCGCTACAGAAAATCAGAGTATCACAAAGCAGCTACTCTACGCAGTTCGATCACCTTCCTGGTTCTCCTGTCCTGTAGGATTTCCCGCTACACCATTTGAATTTAATAGTGCACCGGGAATTGGCAACAACACAAAACCCGGTAAGCTTTAAAGCAATCTTTAAAGCTCGTATGAGTAAACAAGAAAGGAGGGTTGATTTTATTAAATTTCACTTCTTTTTAACTCAAAGAAACAACCAACAATTACCACATATGCAAGAAGCATCAAGAACTCATAGAAATCTACAAGGAACACATTTCCACACACCTCTACCCACATTATCACCACTTTGGTCCTACAATCACTCAACCCCCTAAATCTCCACTTTGGTTCATCCCAACAACACGTTAGAGCTCTAACTACGTCGTTACCTGTCACCTCGGCCAAGGTTCAAGTAAACGGTATACATCTCGGTTATTATTTAACCGGCGTTCTTCGGACTTTTCCCCTGTCCTCAGAGCACTACATCTCGGTTATTATTTAACCGGCGTTCTTCGGACTTTTCCCATGTCCTCAGAGCACTACATCTCGGTTATTATTTAACCGGCGTTCTTCGGACTTTTCCCCTGTCCTCAGAGCACTACATCTCGGTTATTATTTAACCGGCGTTCTTCGGACTTTTCCCATGTCCTCAGAGCACTACATCTCGGTTATTATTTAACCGGCGTTCTTCGGACTTTTCCCTTGTCCTCAGAGCACTACATTCTCCACGTCTATACATCCCACAATGTCAACCATGAATATCAACATGAACTCATCAATCATCATCATCACATATAAATATGGTAAAACATATCTCAATCCATAATAATTAAATCATCACAATTCCACCCTCTTCAATGTCACACCATTCCACGTATAATCACGTAAATATATATATACGTAATCACCCACTCAGGAATGACCACTAATACCAACTATAGTTCACACAAGAAAAACGTGAAATTCATTTTGTATAATTAAAATCGTTTTACTTACCTATGGACCGTAGTCGATCAAGTCCATATGATTTTAAACAAATATTTATTCCATAAATATTTTCACACAATTACGACAAAATAAAGTAATTAAAATTATTCGGTTCGTAATATGAACCACGTGAGGTTTACTCACCTCTAATCCAGCTGCGTCTTCTTAATATCCCAAAAACAATGATCCGAAATCGTTCACCAATCAATCCATCAGTCACCTAGTCAAACACGATCTTAACTTAGCAATCATTCATAAACCACACATATACGGAAATCCAACAGTCGGATTCTTAATTAATGATGATCCAACGGTCGGATTCTAATTTAATGATGATCCAAAGGTCAGATCCTCACGGATCGCCCTTAGGATCATCCTCCAAAATTATCACGAAGATCCAACGGTCGGATCTTCCAGAATCGTCCTTACAAACATCTCCACAAATTTATATGAAAATCCGACGGACGGATTCTCACGAATCGTCTCCCTAATCACTGTTTTGCATTTATACGAAGATCCAACGGTCGGATCTTCGCCCATGACCACACAAAGTCACTGGGACAGTCATAAGATCATCATATCAAAACTACAAGTCCATCTGACGGTCCTAACTTCACATATCACAAATCTAACGATCGAAATCGATCGAAACTTAAAAAATCATAACTTAATCATACGATGTCCAAAAATTGTATATAATATATCAAGATGATCGTATTGAAATTAGAATCTAAAAATGCACAGAAACTATATTTTTGACCCCCGGAGGTGGCCGGAAAGGGCCGCCGGAACTAGTGGCAGAGCCGCCGCCGACCACCGCCAATGGTGTCGGGGCCGGGCTGCTCCTCTTCCTCTCATCATGCTTAACAACTTTCATAACTACCATGTAAGCTGAAAATGACCGGAAGTGGTTGAAATTACCTAAAACAGTCGAGGTGGCCGGAAAATTTCCAGAATCCGGCGAAATTTGCAGAATCCGGCAAGGCTTGATTTCGACGTCAAAAATTCAATTTCAGGCTTCGATTCCTTCTAGAGAGTTGTTAAGAAACTCAAGGTGAACTCATTGGTTCAAGAATCACAGAAAAATATGGTCTGTAGCTCGAGATATACCGATCGAAAGCTTCGGTGGTCGGAAAAATTCCAGAATCCAGCGAGCTTGAGTTTCGACGTAAAAACTTCAACGAAACGCTTCGATTCCTTCTGGAGAGTTGTTCAGAACTTCAAGGCGAGCTCACTGGTTCAAGAATCACTCAAAACGACGTCCTGTAGCTCAAGATATTTGGATCGATAGCTCCGGTTTCGTTCTTGGTTGGGTTTGACTTGCAGCCACTGCTACGGGCCACGACGCCGTGTGAGGCTGCTTCTGGGAGCTTCAGGAAGTTGAGGCGAGCTTGTGGATGGATTTTGGTGAGGATTGGTGACCGGTAGCTTGAGATATCAAGCTTGGTTCCAAAACGAGCTCAAACCGGGCGGAGCTTCCCGCCGCCGCTGGTGGCCGTGTCACGGTGCAAGGCTGCCTCTGGCAGCTGCGCAAGGCTGAGACGAAGCAAAAGGAAGTGGTTCGACGCCGTTTGGTGGCCGGTGGAGGTAGAGAGAGACCGAAGAGCCTTTGCTCTGTTTTCGGTTTCGGTCGAGCGAGAGAGAGAGAGAGAGATAGAATTGTCTGCTTCTTTCAATTATGCAGACATGTATGATGATTAGAACAACCGGCCTTGAATCAAGGTACACCTTACCTTTTAACAAAGGTGTTTGCCACCAAATTGTTTTGAATAAATAAAAAAAAAAACAGGTTATTACAATCTACCCTCCTTAAAGAAATTTCGTCCCGAAATTTAAGCACAAGTTAATTGCTCTCGATTACGGTTAACCTAACCATCGAATCTCCATCTTTCCCAAAACTGTAGTAATCTACAAAGCCACAGCCCTTTGTATAAAAATACATTCCTATGGCCACTAAATCCTTTCATCACAAACGTAAACTCACACAACAAGAATTCACAAATGAAATCCTCATTCCCACTTAAGTCATCAACATGACATTCCTTCACCGCATCATTTCTCAAAATTACAACACAACAATTGTCTCAAGAAACCCACACTCAAATCACCACGTGACATTGCACATATAGCTGTTTTTCACACAGATCGTCATCCTGTACTGGCATACAAGCACAGTAAACACTCCCACAAAGCGTTTCGCTTCTCAATTAGCATCACTCAAAACAAATCATTCTCAAAAGCACGCCAATAAAACATGTCACCCAGTGATGATGACTTGGGCTTGCTCAATCCTTGGGCTAAGCATTAGGGCTGGCCAATTGGGCCGAAGAAACCGAACCATCCACATTTAGAACCGGCCCGAACCAATTTGGGTTTAACATTTGGGCCTACCATTCGGGCCAAACAATTGGGCTTACTATTTGGGCCTACCAATCGGCCCACCAACTTTCAGCTCGACTACGGTACCTATGAAATTGTACATACCGTAGGTATACCGTATATATGTATGCATACCGTATAGACCGTATATACATATGTATACCATACAAACTGTATATACGTATGCATACCATACAAACCGTATATACGTATGCATACCGTACATATCGTATATGCGTCCGTATATCAAGCATATACGAGATCCAAAAATATTTGTAGGAGGCAAGGTTCGAACTCCAGACCCCAAACACAAGGGTTTTGCTTCTAACCACTGAAGCAAGAGCTGCTTTCATTAATATATGCTCACGTGTTATATTTATTATGTCATAGGCGACATAATTAAAATAACGGGGAAGGCAAGGTTCGAAACCTCAACCTGCTGCACGAAACCTCTGTCCCCAACCACTGGAGCACAAGCTGTGCTTAATATAATGTGTACAAATGTTATACTTATTATGTCATAAACGAACATAATAAAAATAAACGAGAGGCAAGGTTCGAACCTCAGACCTCCTGTACACGAACTTTACACTCAACCACTCGAGCACGGCTGCTCACGTTATTATCCATACCAATCCTTTTATTTAAACCAACTGTTTCAACTGTTTCAACAATTCGGCCCAAAACATCCAAGACTGTTGCAGAAACCCAGCCCAACGTATCCAAAACTGTTACAGAAATCCGGCCCAACTCATCCAAAGTTTCAGAAACTCGGCCCATCATGTCCAAAACTGTTTCTGAAACTCGGCCCATCAGGCCTCCACCCACAGCTACAGTGATGCCTTGATCCGAGATAGGCCCAAGTACGGCCCACTTGTGTCACGGCTTATCCCTTCCGTGATTTACGGCAGTCAAATCTGCTTTCGGCTACAGCTGTCTGCCACAGCGCCTCGAGATTCCCTCGGTCCCCTTACACGCTCTCCACGCGCCAACAACTTTTCCGGGTTTCAGGGCGACTTTAATCCAACGCGTAGAATGAATCACAGGAATCGTCCATCCAACGGTGGAGATCTGCTCACTTCGCTCTATAAATAGGTGCATTTCTGAGGGCGCAACTGTTCACTCCAAAGGAACGAAAATCTCTCCTGAGTTCCAGCCCCTCTCTCCCAACTCTTCAGCTTTCCTCTTCTTTCAAAACTCAAAATATTTCTTCTTCGATTCAATCCTTCTCTTCTGATCTTCTCTCCCATCTAGTTCATTCAATCCATCTTTCCTCTGAACTTTCAGATCTCCAACACACCATCATCATCCTTAATCCCTTTAACAACAACTCCTTCAAACACTCGACAACTTTACTCTTCGATCTTCACATCCCCTCAACCCATCACCATGGAACCACGAACTCTGCAACTGATGGAGCTACAAACCCAGCAACAAATCGAGGATGGAGGAAACAACCAAGCAGCCGGGAGTAGTGCCAACACAGATTTCTGGCGAAGCCGTGCCAGGTGGGTTCCTACTCCAGATCAAATAAGGATCCTCAAGGATCTTTACTACGACAAGGGAGTTAAGTGCCCAACTACAGAGCACATTCACGAGATTTGTCTCCAGCTGAACCAGTATGGACATGTTGAGGGCAAGAACATTTATTTTTGGTTCCAGAATGTCAGGGCTCGAGAGAAGCAGATGAAGAGGTGCAATCAGGCTGCTCAAGTGCCCATGGGAACTAGTTCTCCTGGTACTGGTGGATCCATTGATCTCAATTTTGGGTCCACTGGTTCTACTGGTGCTGGTGGATCCATCGACATCAATTTTGGGCCAGCTGGTGGATCCATTGACATCAATTTTGGGTCCACTAGTTCTACTGATGATGGTAGATCCATTAATCTCAACTTTGGTTCCACCGATTCTACTGGTAATGAAGGATTTCTTGATTTAAATTTTGTTTCATATTCTTCCTCACACTTCAACACTAATACCAGTACAACTCTTTTGGCACAACAGGAGGACAAACATCCCTGCAACAACGAGGAGGAGATCACCAGGAGGTTGAAACTCTTCCTCTGTTCCCCGTGCACGGCGAGGACGTCTTTGGTAACCCGAAGACTACTTCCGAGGAAGGTAGCGCATTTGGTTACTATTCTGGTGGCTCAGGCGGTTACAACAGTGGCTCTAACGTTTCTCTTAAGCTCAGCCTCAATCCATCCGGAGCTGCTGACTAGGCTTAGCATAGCATAGTCCTCGTTTTCCTTTTTGTAATATAAAATCAATAAGATTGCATGCATGTCGTTTCTTCTTTTTGTTAAACCAACAACAACACCAAGGATCAACCTTGGTCACCCAATACTATTTTCAAAACCATTGACAACTCTGCTGCGCACATCAATCATAATGATTTATCACAAACAATCAATTAAGTTGCACAGAGGTCTAGCTAGCATCCTCTGAGTCAAACCAAACACAAACAATTTCGTCGTTAGAATTAGGGTTTAATAAAGCTAAACACATCCTGAGTTAGCTAGGAAAAACCCACATCCTTAGAGTTACCCATACAAATCTTATAAAATCTCAACCATTTCCTCTATTAATTGCTCCATTAAACTTACCACAATTCATACCCTATGAATTTACGATTTAGAAACCGAATCAAACTCCATATCGCATAGTAATTCACTTGAACCACTATGGATACCCAACAATGTCACTACAATCAATACCCAAAATTGCACTTAACCATTTCTCCTAAAATCCATCACCACAGAAACACACCCTCATCTAATAACATTTACAGAGAGTTGACTCTAAATCTCCCCATTATTTACCGACCAAGATCAAACTCCATTTCAAAACTTTAAGTGTCCCGCCTACTTAAACTTAAAACACAAACAACCTCAAATTCACTTCAGTCCAACTCCATACTACGATCCAAAACTTAAGTAAACTAGTTCGCAAAATCAATTTCCTTCACTTAAATAAAACTATGTCCACAAGTCATAGTCAGGTCAACAGACCAAGGTGTCCAAACGGAGAATTTCCAATCCAGTTGTCTTTGTGAAACGCAAAATATCAATCAAAAATGATGCTCGCAACATCAACTACGTATACAAAACATGTTCCTCGGATCTCGATTTAAATTTAGAAATACTAAAACTACCACTAGTCCCACTTCAAATAGCCCTTAAGATTTTAGGTACTCGGAGAGAACTCAAATATATAGTCGTTCGTCTCAATCACTCAAACACGAGATCAAACTCCGTTCTCGCACTTCAAACTCTGCTCAACAACTTACAAGCACATGGAAGAATTAACCACAATGATTTCTTCCCTAACCGCAACACTACTCACAACTCCACATGAGTCTAGAATCTATTCAAATGCATCTGTATGTCCAACTTAAGAAGGCAAAATTACTATCGATTAATACTCATATCCACATCAGATACGAGCATAGGTCCACACCATGCCTTCAACCAAACACTTCTACATACAAAAGGAAACTCATTTCCATAAACAATCCTCACTGACTCATCAGAGTTAAATCCGGAGGTTTCCATTCCTCGAAGATCACAACTCGCGGAAACTAAACTTATTCTAATACGAACTTAGAAGGCAACTCTACCGTCCTACGGACATACACGCTGTCTAGACCCCATACTAAGACATACCCAATGATTATACCAGTACCGAAGAGTATATGATGGGGATCCGCTGCAGACGGGCCATCACTCGGGGAGTACTGATTATCACCAAATATGTACCTTACGCTCTGATACCAAACTGTCACGCCCCGGGTTTTGAATAACAAATTCAAATCCGAAGCATGAATTATACAATTTAATAGAATAAACGTTCTGAATTTTTTTTTTTCAGAACAAACACACCACTCGCCACTCAAATATAAAATCTCGAAAACCTCGAGTTCATTATTACAATTCACTCTTACAAAGTAAAATTGTAAAGCCCTAAATGAGCATAACATACTTCGCTACAGAAAATCAGAGTATCACAAAGCAGCTACTCTACGCAGTTCGATCACCTTCCTGGTTCTCCTGTCCTGTAAGATTTCCCGCTACACCATTTGAATTTAATAGTGCACCGGGAATTGGCAACAACACAAAACCCGGTAAGCTTTAAAGCTCGTATGAGTAAACAAGAAAGGAGGGTTGATTTTATTAAATTTCACTTCTTTTTAACTCAAAGAAACAACCAACAATTACCACATATGCAAGAAGCATCAAGAACTCATAGAAATCTACAAGGAACACATTTCCACACACCTCTATCCACATTATCACCACTTTGGTCCTACAATCACTCAACCCCCTAAATCTCCACTTTGGTTCATCCCAACAACACGTTAGAGCTCTAACTACGTCGTTACCTGTCACCTCGGCCAAGGTTCAAGTAAACGGTATACATCTCGGTTATTATTTAACCGGCGTTCTTCGGACTTTTCCCCTGTCCTCAGAGCACTACATCTCGGTTATTATTTAACCGGCGTTCTTCGGACTTTTCCCATGTCCTCAGAGCACTACATCTCGGTTATTATTTAACCGGCGTTCTTCGGACTTTTCCCCTGTCCTCAGAGCACTACATCTCGGTTATTATTTAACCGGCGTTCTTCGGACTTTTCCCATGTCCTCAGAGCACTACATCTCGGTTATTATTTAACCGGCGTTCTTCGGACTTTTCCCTTGTCCTCAGAGCACTGCATCTCGGTTATTATTTAACCGGCGTTCTTCGGACTTTTCCCTTGTCCTCAGAGCACTACATTCTCCACGTCTATACATCCCACAATGTCAACCATGAATATCAACATGAACTCATCAATCATCATCATCACATATAAATATGGTAAAACATATCTCAATCCATAATAATTAAATCATCACAATTCCACCCTCTTCAATGTCACACCATTCCACGTATAATCACGTAAATATATATATACGTAATCACCCACTCAGGAATGACCACTAATACCAACTATAGTTCACACAAGAAAAACGTGAAATTCATTTTGTATAATTAAAATCGTTTTACTTACCTATGGACCGTAGTCGATCAAGTCCATATGATTTTAAAACAAATATTTATTCCATAAATATTTTCACACAATTACGACAAAATAAAGTAATTAAAATTATTCGGTTCGTAATATGAACCACGTGAGGTTTACTCACCCCTAATCCAGCTGCGTCTTCTTAATATCCCAAAAACAATGATCCGAAATCGTTCACCAATCAATCCATCAATCACCTAGTCAAACACGATCTTAACTTAGCAATCATTCATAAACCACACATATACGGAAATCCAACAGTCGGATTCTTAATTAATGATGATCCAACGGTCGGATTCTAATTTAATGATGATCCAAAGGTCAGATCCTCACGGATCGCCCTTAGGATCATCCTCCAAAATTATCACGAAGATCCAACGGTCAGATCTTCCTGAATCGTCCTTACAAACATCTCCACAAATTTATATGAAAATCCGACGGATGGATTCTCACGAATCGTCTCCCTAATCACTGTTTTGCATTTATACGAAGATCCAACGGTCGGATCTTCGCCCATGACCACACAAAGTCACTGGGACAGTCATAAGATCATCATATCAAAACTACAAGTCCATCTGACGGTCCTAACTTCACATATCACAAATCTAACGATCGAAATCGATCGAAACTTAAAAAATCATAACTTAATCATACGATATCCAAAAATTGTATATAATATATCAAGATGATCGTATTGAAATATAGAATCTAAAAATGCACAGAAACTATATTTTTGACCCCCGGAGGTGGCCGGAAAGGGCCGCCGGAATTAGTGGCAGAGCCGCCGCCGACCACCGCCAATGGTGTCGGGGCCGGGCTGCTCCTCTTCCTCTCATCATGCTTAACAACTGTCATAACTACCATGTAAGCTGAAAATGACCGGAAGTGGTTGAAATTACCTAAAACAGTCGAGGTGGCCGGAAAATTTCCAGAATCCGGCGAAATTTGCAGAATCCGGCAAGGCTTGATTTCGACGTCAAAAATTCAATTTCAGGCTTCGATCCCTTCTAGAGAGTTGTTAAGAAACTCAAGGTGAACTCATTGGTTCAAGAATCACAGAAAAATATGGTCTGTAGCTCGAGATATACCGATCGAAAGCTTCGGTGGTCGGAAAAATTCCAGAATCCGGCGAGCTTGAGTTTCGACGTAAAAACTTCAACGAAACGCTTCGATTCCTTCTGGATAGTTGTTCAGAACTTTAAGGCGAGCTCACTGGTTCAAGAATCACTCAAAACGACGTCCTGTAGCTCAAGATATTTGGATCGATATCTCCGGTTTCGTTCTTGGTTGGGTTTGACTTGCAGCCACTGCTACGGGCCACGACGCCGTGTGAGGCTGCTTCTGGGAGCTTCAGAAAGTTGAGGCGAGCTTGTGGATGGATTTTGGTGAGGATTGGTGACCGGTAGCTTGAGATATCCAGCTTGGTTCCAAAACGAGCTCAAACCGGGCGGAGCTTCCCGCCGCCGCTGGTGGCCGTGTCACGGTGCAAGGCTGCCTCTGGCAGCTGCGCAAGGCTGAGAAGAAGCAAAAGGAAGTGGTTCGACGCCGTTTGGTGGCCGGTGGAGGTAGAGAGAGACCGAAGAGCCTGTGCTCTGTTTTCGGTTTCGGTCGAGCGAGAGAGAGAGAGAGAGATAGAATTGTCTGCTTCTTTCAATTATGCAGACATGTATGATGATTAGAACAACCGGCCTTGAATCAAGGTACACCTTACCTTTTAACAAAGGTGTTTGCCACCAAATTGTTTTGAATAAATAAAAAAAAAAACAGGTTATTACATTCCCTGATTTCCGTAAACTCTGGATATCTGCTCTAAGCTGCTTTTTCCACTTTTCACCTAAAAAAAATAGTTGAGAACTGTGAGGCGTCCCACAAATTTGTGCATACATGCAGATCTGAATATAAAAAGATGAAAATTATTGCATACTCCAGTTCTTAAATATTCTTCTGCAGCATAAACTGCATCACTTCCAATGGAGATCTTATCAGCCACACATCTAAAATATTCTGAAGCAACAATTCCAAACTAGAATAGTGCCTGAAAAAGAAGAACAAACTTATAAAATCCATGTTCATACTAGTGTACCACGCTACATTTGACTGGTCATAAAAATTTTGAGTGGTGCTATATAATTATGAAATTATCACCTGGAGAATTACAATGATAGATAGTTGCAAACATGTAAACAAAAACTGGTCAAACAAATTAGAGCACCCGTGACAATTACCTGCCAGTTGCATCGGTAAAATCTCTAATGCCACCTCCAACTGTTAATGGCACGAAAACATTTTCTGATGCATATCTCAATACCTACAAAACATGGCATGTAAACAATAAATCAGAAAATACTTGACGTGTAATATCACAACATCAAAATTTTAATATTCTCTCCAGTAGAAATTGAAAACTTTAGGTTAAACATTTACGAATATAAACCTGTAGCATAGGCAAGTCACCCAAAGGGAAGTCCTGGAAACCGGTAATATTCAGAAAGCTGACCTGCAATTTAAGACCAAGACTTCAAGCACAGTATAATAGCTATTTTATTATTTATTATTATTACTTGTTTGGTGTAAAACTACAACAGCTACTTTGATAATGAATGGCAGTGAAATATGTCCCAACTCAAGGAGGCATGGTATACCTCATCAGCTCCATCTGTGTAATACTGTCCAGCAAGCTCCACAGGCTTTCCAAGTTCTCTCACCTATCAAAGATTCTGATTAGCAAAAATAGGAGCTACATTCATGACACAATGAATGACTTGAACCATATCAGACTATAACAGATGTCCAACATGACTTCCACAGGCTTGATATAACCAAACGACAACAACATTGCAAAAGTAAACATTTGTCTTTTCAAGTGACCTCATTAATCCATCTACATATAGTTATGCTTTCTCTTCATGACACCTAGGTTCCTTTAGGTCTTGTGCACGAAGAGGGAGAAAGGATATCAATCTAGATGTGTTTGAAGAAAATAAGAATGAACAGTAAGATCCATGAGTGGGGTTATAGAACTAGATTATGATGCACCGAAGGCTGAGGGTTTCTGATATTTCTTTAATTGTGACAGTTTGCACCCAATAGTCAGGTCCAAAGAACCACACAAATGATACAAGAATGTAGTCAAGAGTTCTTGGAATACCTCATTCTCTTTTGTATGCTCTCTTACATCATATTGGTCTCCTTTGGTTACAACAAGATCTCCTTTGTCATTCGTCCTCACATCCAGACAAGCAATAACCTAGCATAAGTAACACAATTCAGAGAGAACCTTCACAGTTTGTATATAAAAGACAAAGAGGTAAATAATTATCAGAGCTTTTAACTTGGACCTACCCTCTTTGCAAGTTTGGAACCCTTCCCTTCAGTGGGCTTCTGTCTTCACAAGAACTCTATGCTCACACTACAAAGTAGGCTACTTGTCGTATCATGCTCATACTACAAAGAAAAATAATACTAACTGCTTATATAAATAAATTCGATCGTCTATATCAAGAAACCCTAACAAAAACACATAGAAAGAGATTTGCAATTAGACATCTCATAGGCAAAACAACCTTGAACAGCGAACGACTTGACGTTGTGCTGGGTGTAAGATGTCGGAAAAACCTTTCTGAAAGATTGACAGTCAAAAAATGGTGAAGACCTGCAGATAATGACAAATAGTGTTGATTAATATAATGGAATGAGAATTTGTCAAAACGTGCTGCAATCAAAGCAAAAAGCAAAAGAAAGAAGACGCTCCATCTCTGAATCACAACTAAGCCCAAGCAATTGGCAATTAGAAAAGAAATATACAGAATCCAAGACCAGTAGGACAACCCCAGTTCAGAGCTACCTCAAATAAACCCAAAAAACACAACAGATACTATTCTAAAACAACTTTCCTAAAAGAGCAAGTATAAGCCAGATTTCAAGAATCAATAGGTAAAGAACAAAATCAGAACCAACCCAGAAACTGATTAATCAAAACAATCGATACCCATATCAGTACTCATCTCAAAGCTTAAAACTTTACCATCGAAGCCATCACTGAAGCACAAACACAAAAGCATGCACCTTCCTTGAAGCAAATCACATCGATAATGTGAAGCTTTTTAGTTGATAAACAAGCAAAATTTGACATTGGCGGACCACTCAAGGACATGTATGCTACGTTTGGTGAAATGGGTCGAACAAAGTATGGAAATTTAAGCTTATGGTTTAGTTTAAGACCCAAAATTTGCAAAAACCGAAACCTAAAACTCAACAAAATCCCCAAAATTTCCCAAATCAGTGACAAACAATGACAAGAATTAAGAAAGAGCGAACCAAAGATAAAGAATGCCCAGAAAGCTCCAGTTACATGCAAAGCTTCGAACTTTGCCCGACCTGGATGCACTCCCTCGAGTACCCGGCTGGGATAATCTGCTCGGTGATGTTGCGGAGGTCAGTCACCGCTTTGGTCGTTGCTATGATCGTCGAGGTCGACTCCAATTTGGACCAGCGCCGGAGCCGGAGGGGAGAGAGAGCCTGGGTCTTGCGCTGGAGCCGGAGCCGGAGGGGAGAGAGAGCCTGGAGGAAAGGGAGACAGCCTGGGTCCAGCGTCGGAGCCGGAGGTCAGTAGGGAGAGAGGGAAAGGCAGAGAGAGATTGGTGCTGAGTGGTCGGAGGCGTAGAACGAAGAGAGGCTGTGGAATAGAGGCTGTCTGTCGAATAGTTAGGGTAGTGACTCTTAAGTCAACTTTAGTCCAAATATGTCTAAGTGTGGGAAACAACTTTTCATCCCCGCGTTTTCTTTAAAAAAAATTTAACTTAGCCGCTCAGCCTTTCCGCAAAAATTTAAATCAAAGTTTAGACACTAGTCAACAGTAAATATCGATGTCAGTAATATACATAGAAATCGGTATTTGAGAAATCGATGTCAATGACATTTTTTTACATCGTGTGAATTCCTCACCGATGTAATTGTCGTGATGTCTAAGGTCAAAATTCTAGTAGTGCACGGGGACAATATTATCCACCCAGTCAGGGAGATCGACCAGTGCAAGCATGTTTTGTGCGGGCGGAGGTCCAGTTAAGGGGCCAATTCGGCGCCAAGAAGTGTTGTAATTCCAGGCATCATAGAGGGGAAATGGCACCAATTGGATGAGACCAAACTGGCGAGCAAAGTGGTTGGGAGCATAAAGCTCATAAGTGAGTTCGTCAATAGCTAGCCTAATGTCTAAACAAGAGATTGCGCGGCGAAAGGCCAAGCGCGCGCGATCGCTATAATCAGGTGCTCTAGGAAGGAACCCATTTTCAAGGGGAGCGGGGAATCTCCTATTGAGTATTAGATCGTAGTAGGGCATTTCGTGCAGAAGGTACAAGTATGAGAAACACTCAGAATATGGTGGAGATATGTACCTCGCCTCGCGACAAAACCATTGACCAAGAAGGGCATCAGTTGGTGGTAGCAGAGGAATGTCGTCGCTGCGGAAGAATGGAAAGTAGGCTTGAATCCAGAAGTCAAGAATCCAAAAGGGGCCAGAAATGCTAGTCTCAAAGGGATGCATTGTGGCCTGGTATAAAGTGCGGTAGAGGGCACCCAACACTGGTTGTCCTAACCCCACGCGGCGACCGTTGTAGAGGGACGTTGCTAGAAGAGTCCAAGCGCCAGTGGGCTTACAGGAAGAAGTACAAAAAATGAACTTGCAGAGCCAATACTCCAGAAAAGCAATACCACCAGTCGCATTTCGCTCTTTGCGATAATAAGCCAGCCACCGCGGATAGGAGGCGATGTGAGTACTGCAACCAGTTTGGACCATGGTTGATGTAAAGGTATCAGAATCGAATTGGCCATGCAGGTAGGGCTCGCCATCAATGGGCAATCCAGTAATGGTGAGGATATCCAACAATGTTATACTCATTTGGCCAAATCGAAAATCAAAGGTATTGGTAGCAGTATGCCAAAAGCAAAGGAAGGCAGCGAGCGGTGAGCGATTCCCACCACGAGGAAGGCGAAAGCATAAATCGATAGTGTGGGTAATACCTGCCATGTCCCAGCAAGCCAAGCCTCGTGCTCTTACTTCACGGTACCAGGAAAGCTCATCTGGGCTAATTTTGGACGGCCAATGCCCTATTTTTGCCCGATGATTCTGCGCACCCCAACTATAGAAATCTGCAGGGGTCCTCCGGAGGACTTGAATGGGTCGACGAATGGGCAGGCTATAGAGGACGATGGCATCGTCGGGAATGGAATCTCGCGGTGTCGGACCCAGTCCGGCGTGATGATTTGAAAGCCTGAGAAGCAGAGGTCTTTGGACGGAGGTGTGGGCGCGACAGCAGGCACCGATGTTGACTCCCCAGGTACGAGCGATGTTATCAGTAAGTTGTTCTTCCTGGTCGATGATCACCTTCTTTGGGGGAGCCATTTCTGGGTTTCTGCAAAGTGGGTATGGAGCGAGAATTCTCTTTTTCTGGGTTTAGGAGACTGGAAGGGTTTCTGATGTGACAGGTCTAAGAGTGGCTGCGGTATTTAAATAAAAGATTTTGTGAGGGAAACGATGCGACGTTTTTCCAAGCGAATGGACGCAACCTTCATTAATTACATCGTTTCGATCATCAGTTCGATCATCAGACGTGTCGTTTTAGTCCCCTTCAATCAGTTACATTTTCTTGGGCCTGATATCGGGGCCTGGGGGTCAATGTTTGAGCCCAAAAGTAATTTTGGCAAGATCCTTTAGTGGATTTAGCATAGCGGGCCGATACCTGCGGCCCAAAAATAAGCCTACTCGGGTTTGGGTTACAGCTTCACCCATTCCATGATCCATGAGGAAAACAAAACCTTATTGGAGTCGGGTAGCGGGGATTGAATAGGAAACTTCAATCAATATCCCTTCTATTACAAGGAACAGTCGAAACCCTAGGTATATATACCAGGTTTCAAGGACGAATAAACTCTCGAAAAAATCAATCAATCCCAGCGATTACAAAGCCTCCCCGGAGCAAACCTTCAACCTCGTTGAAACCCGGTGACCGCCCGCCAGTCCTAGTCTCTCCAAGAGCCGACTGTCAGCATCACCAGATCAACCCGGCGACCGTACTTCAAGTCCCAGTCTCCCCAGGAGCCGACTGCGAGCCTAACCGCCACCGTTACTACCAGCGAAGCAAGGGTAACGCCCTCGCAACCTAGCGAAGCTAAAGTCACGCTTTAGCGCAACCCGTGCTTTCTCCAAACTTCCCAGTGATTGCTCTGCTTAGTCTACAATACTAAGTATCGATTCGGTGACGCAAAGAGATCACACCCAAAGTCCTTATCCGTAAGGCAGAAAGTCCTTTCCCGGAAGGCTAGAGAAGAACCTTGTGGCGAGGTTGGTGCTCTCCTCGTCCACAAACGCTTGAAGAAGAAGTCAGGTCAAGGGACTACCCCGACGACCGCACCCCACGGTGCTGGCACGCCTGCGCACACGCTCAAAAGAGACAGTTTGCAAGCCAACTGGTTTTTGCGCCAAACAGAACCCACCAATTTTCAGGTTGGGTTAAGACTTTCCAACCTAGCTTAGCTAGTGCAGCTTTATTGAAGTAATCAGCCAATCTAATCCCTAAACCTCCTTTAGATGTTGGTAAACAAGATTGCATCCAAGCAATAGTTGGATGTGACTTCCCCCA
Organism: Rosa rugosa; assembly: GCF_958449725.1. Classification (NCBI taxonomy): domain Eukaryota; kingdom Viridiplantae; phylum Streptophyta; class Magnoliopsida; order Rosales; family Rosaceae; genus Rosa; species Rosa rugosa. The sequence continues at coordinate 30,306,684 of NC_084824.1, forward strand.
GAAAAAAGTTCTACATTCTTTATCCAATCTGTCAGTAAGACATCTAGGGCATTTAAAACAATAAAGAATGTGATTTGGCATTCCAAAAAGATTAGATTTCACTAAGGTTAACTTACCACCTCTTGACAGGGTATTAGATTTCCAACCAGCAAGCTTCTTCTGTATCTTAACAATAAGATCATTCATATTAAGAGGATCTTTCCAGCAAACAATGTTATGAACTCCCAAGTACTTACCGATTGAGGTCTTATGCTGAATACCAAGACAACAAGCAATGTCTCTTTTGATAGAAACAGGAATATTAGCAGAGAAGTAAATAGTAGATTTATGATAGTTTATTTGCTGGCCAGAAGCATCAGAAAAAAGATTCAAGGTATTAATGATATTCTAAGCTGCAGAATGTGAATTCTTTGAAAAAATAAGACAATCATCAGCAAACATAAGATCAGAAACTTTAAAACCATGAGTGGAAGTTAAGATACCAACTTGAGTTCTAGGTCTAGCAGTGAGCTGATTTAAAGTTCTAATTAAAGGTTCCATAGCTAAAATGAATAAATATGGAGATAGAGGATCCCCTTGTCTGATACCTCGATTTGGTTTAAAAAGACCATGAGGAGAACCATTGAGCAAAATAGAAAATGAAACAGTACTGAGACAAGTTTTCACAAGATTAATCCATGTAGGATGGAAACCAAAAGCCTGTAAACAGGCCAATAAATAATCCCAATTTAAGAAATCATAAGTCTTCTCGAGATCTAACTTGATAGCCATACACCCTACATTTCCTTTTTTTCTTGTTAAAAGAAGCAAAAAGTTCATAAGCAATGAGAATATTATCATGAATGGATCTGCCAGGAGCAAAAGCGCCCTGATTCTTAGATATATATTTATCTAGTAAAGGTCTAAGTCTAGATATCATGATTTTAGAAATGACTTTATAGGCAACATAGCAAATTGGGTTTTAGGACAGTGAGGTTGGAAGATAGCTCGACATTCTCATTCGCCACTTAGCAAATTGGATCTTAGGGATGGCAGGGGTTTATTAGGGCTCTTCTTATTCCCAAAAATTTTATTTTCTTTCATTTAAACTTTGTATTGTGTAATCCAAGAACCCCCAAAATTTTAAAAATGGCTTCTGCCTCTCTAAACCCTAGTCGGCTCTCGCCCTTTACCGCCACTGGATTTCAAAGTAGAGCACCGGCGATTCTACAAATTTTGGCCATCACTATTGCCCAGCTTCTTGAGGGTGGGCTCTATGCATCAACCTATGGCGACCATGATAGTCGCTTTGGAGAATCTGCTTCAGATCATTTTGAAGCTTTTCGGCAACCTGATCTGTCAATCCATCTAACTTCTATACAATTGTGGCTCTTCAATTCCAAATCAGCTATGGCCAACACTTCCACAGCCAGGGCCCTCTTCATCAATCTCGCGCCGGCTACCCACCGAGTCGAAGCTACAATTTCCTGGGCTCCGCTCAATTCGAAGACGATCGGTTCTTTGATGCAGGATGACGATCGGTTCTCGACGTCTGGATTGCTTCCTAACTTAGGGTTCGATGTTGGATCACTGATTACTGGCCTCGATGCTTTGATGCATGAACGAATGGGATCGGAATTTGGTAAGGCATAGGATGGCGCACTACAAATGTGGAAGCTGTTTGGTGCGGCGTGCAATGCGATGGAGATGGGACTGGTGGTCTGACAAAGAAGACTTCGAGGTGCCCGACGGCAATCGGTGTCCACATCAAACCGGGTCCTCATACATTTGGGCTTCTGTGGGGCCCACTTCACCCTTCTCCTAGACCAGCTCTATGTAGCCCTAATCTTTTGCTTGGCTTCTTGAGTCCCAGCAGCCAACTGGGCCTTTCTCCGGGCTCAAGTTTGAGCCATTCTCTTGGAAGGGCTTGGAGTTTTGAAGATAAAGGCTCGGCTTGGTTTTCTAGGGTCCAGAATAACTTTGGGTTTCTAAACCCATTTTTTAGTTAGTTTTCTTTACTAGCCTATTACTATGCATTACTCGGTCATAGTAAAATTATATGTAGATGGTAGCAGAAAGATATGTAATAGTCATTTTGGCCTTCCTTTTTATTATTAATGATATGTCCTTGAGACGCTTTAGTTCAAAAAAAAACGCCTCAAATTTTCAATCATAAATCATCATTTGATCTTTTATGCGTTGCCAGCAGCGGAGAATACTTTTAAAATATGATTACCGCTCACATTTAGTCGATAGTATGCACTGTTTCAATATCCATTTTGTTCTATTCTCATCTGTGTTTCATTTTAGCTTTAAAAAGAGAGAATTTTTAGGTTCGATCGATGCTGGCAATTGCCCCATTAATTGTCTGAGTTGGTACATTGTTTGAATTGAACTTAATTGCAAGTAGAATTTCTAGATTGTTTTTGATCTTGTGTCCTGAAAAAACACTTTTGATTTTGTGCTGCTTTGGAGAAAAAAAAAAAAAAAAAGAAGGAGAGATTGTTTTTGCTACGAGAAGCTAGAGGGAGTGTGGGGAAATTGGTGAAGATTAGGTTGTGTCATGAAAACACAAGAAGCGAAAATTACTTTTATCCATTTTTTTTTTTAGGGACTACACAGCAACTACAAACTACAAAGAACAACAAGAAAACTTTGTGAGAACAAGAAGTCCATCACTAGTTAATAGTTAAAACAGTGAGTCAAAGACCGAGGTTTGGGGTGCACAACCTCGATTTCAACCCAGTTAAAAGTTGAAACATTGACCCAATCTTTCAGCACAACCTCGATTTCGCTAGCTTTGCGGCATTGGCAGTACTGTTAGCATCACAAGAGATCCAATTCCAAGGGAGATTGCTAAGAAGTCCGCGGATACAATGAAAGTATGAAACTCAATGAGAAAAATATAGATTCTCCATTTACCTTTCCCTATGTGATTTCCCAAAGCTGAAATTGGTTCTGCGAGTCACTTTCCAAAACAATAGTCTAGGTTCAATTGGTTGACCAACTTCAATCCATCCACAAGAACAAGAGCTATGGCTTCAAATCCAATAACAGATCCAACATTGTGTGATCTGTTGGTGTGAGTGGTGGAATGGTGGCATACAAAGAATAGTGGAGCAGTAGGTGACAATGGTGCGGTGGGTGACAATGGTGGTAGACAGTAGTGGCAGAATTATTAGGAATAGGAATATTATTCAGTTGTTTAGTAGGTCCTTGATGTATATATATACTCCATTTTGGAGAAGAAATGAATCATCTGAAAATTCCCAAACATTCTCGTTCTTTCTGACTTGGTATCAGAGCAGAGATCCAATTTGGACTCTGTCTGTTCTGTTGTGTTTTTTGGTTCTTTTTGAGTTCTTTTGGGTTCTTTTGATTAGTACAGAGAGAAACACAAGCAGAGCTATATCTTCCTACAAAATCACAGTATAGTTTTTTGTAAATCACCTTTTGATTAAACCCTGGCGATTCTGGACTAAACGCCACCACATTATCCCACCACACAGTCACATTCTCCCAGATCGCTGCCATCAACCAAGCTCCAGCGAGCTACCACACCCAAAGCTTCAAAGCTGCGACAAGCTCCGCCATAAGTGCCTATCCCAGAATCGCCTCAACACCAGAGAATAAGGAGAAACCAGATCACTGCCAATTTCAAGCTCGATTGTCACTCCTCCAGCTCCGCCTCAGCTCGACCACCGCAGCACCGCAACTGCAGCTCACCGCAGCACCGCAATTGCAGATCCATCACCACCGCAGATCCACACAATTCGGCTATACTCAGAACTGCTGCTCAACCGCCGCAGATCCATCACCAATTTGGACTCCAGCTCACCGCCGCAGATCCATCACCGCAACTGCAGCTCGACCATCGCAGCTTCTTTCTGCCTTCAAACCCGACGTTGTGCAGAGCTCGATCCATAGATCTTAATCTCCGCACGCATCCAGCCTCCTGCAGCGCAGCCCGTGCCTCTACCGGTCGCTGCATCGAGAAATCCCGCCTCCACCGGTCGCCCAGCCCACTGCCCTCCGCGGCTCTCCGCCTGCAAACACCACCGGGCACACCTCCCTGACTGCAGCAGCCCTCCCCAGCGCGCGTCTTCACAGATCCCCGCGCCTCCTCAGTCCGCACAGCAGCGCATCAGCAGCCCAGCTCGACCAACTTAACCAACAGCAACATCAGTGAGGGGAAGAGGAGGTGGAGGTCCCTGGGTTACCTTAAGCTCTAGAGCGGAGTTTTTTTGGATTTATTACAGAAGAGTGGAAGCCGTGTGTCTACATGCCTGAATTTAGATTCTCACCAATTTTTTCAAAAAAAAAAAAAAAAAAAAAAAAAAAAAATCCTAAGCTGCAAAGATTTAATTTCAATAATTCCGGTTGGAGAGTTCCCTCTACTGGAGGGAGTAGAAGTCAGAAAGGCCAAACAGCAGTCCACCAGATGCCAGAACCTGCTTTCTACTGTGTTGGGGGACAAGATCTCTCTGAGGGTAATGTTTCCTTGACTAAGGAAACTCGAGGTAAAATTGGTATTGCTTTACATGTTTCTGACTTTACTGGTAGTGATACATGGATAATTGATTCTGGTGCGTCTGATCATATGACCTACGACAGATCTTTCTTTGTGTCTATGTCATCTCCTTCAGTATCTCATGTCTCTAGTGCAAATGGTGCGTCTTTTCCGGTCTTAGGTATTGGGTCTATTCAGGTTACACCATCCATTGTTTTACATGATGTCCTTTATGTGCCCTCGTTGTCTCATCATCTTTTATCTGTATCTCAACTAAACTCGCAGAATAAGTGCTCAGAAACTTTTTATCCAATGTATGTTGTTTTTCAAAATCTGTGCAATAGGGTGATCATTGGCAAGGGAGACCTGAGAGGGAGACTGTTTCACTTGGATTGCATGTACGCAGGACAAACACAAGCACCGGAACAGCCTTTGGCCTTGACATTGAGTTCTGATCGGCTGAGTGAGGTATGGTTGTGGCACAGACGTTTGGGTCATCCATCCTTTAGAGTTATGAAGAAGTCCATGCCTTCGTTATTTTTGGGAATAAGTGATTCTAGTTTGCATTGTGAAACTTGTGCTTTGGCTAAAAGTCATAGATCTAGCTATCCGTCGAGCTTTCATTCTAGTACTATGCCTTTTGAGTTAATTCATTCAGACGTGTGGGGTCCTTCTAAACATTCTACCCTTTCTGGAATGCGATATTTTGTGTTATTCATCGATGACTTTACCCGATTATCCTGGGTTGTTTTACTTAAATCCAAAGATTCTGTTTTCTCTGCCTTTAGAGCATTTCATAGTCTTGTTCGTACTCAATATGATGCTCATGTTAAGGTTTTTCGTTCCGATAATGGGGGTGAGTTTGTTAATCATTCTTTTCATGAATATTTCCAACACCACGGCATAATCCATCAAACATCCTGTCCACAGACACCTGAGCAAAATGGAGTGTCTGAACGGAAAAATCGTCACCTTCTGGATATGGCTCGGTCTCTTTTACTCAGTGCTAACATGCCTAAATACCTTTGGGGAGAGGGTGTTTTGTGTGCTTCTCATCTTATCAATCGCCTTCCCTCTGCCCCTCTTCAAGGTCATGTCCCACTTGAGGTCTTGTCTAACTACGTTTCTATCCCATCATCCAATACCCTTCCTGCTCGTGTCTTTGGTTGTGTTGCCTATGTTCACCTGTATAAGAATCAAAGGTCAAAATTAGATGCTAGAGCCCTTAAGTGTGTGTTTGTTGGGTATGGCTCTCATCAGAAAGGTTACAAATGTTATCATCCACAATCCCAAAAGTTTTATGTCACCATGGATGTTTCTTTCAGTGAAGATGTTTGTTATTTCTTGCCTCCTGTGACTCCTCGTCAGGGGGAGAGGTCTTATTATTATGAAGATTTGTTCAATGGGCAAGATGAGAGTCTGGAATCTGAGTTCTCAAGGTTAGAGTGTTTAGGAACGGAGCTGGAAAAGGAGGGTAGAAGCTCTACCGACCCATCATCCGAGTTAGAAACGGAAAATAGGGAAAATAGGGATCTGGTTGGAGAAGAAGCTTTGGGCAATGTGTTACCGACTGGTCAACCAGATCAGTCTGACCAGTCGGCCGGAGAGATAGTTTCAGACCCTGTTTCCGATAATGTTCTGCAGTCTTCTGATGGTGTTTTAAACAATTCTTCCGTCTCTCCCTCTCCTTCAGCGGTCTCACCTACTCAATCATCACCCGAGGTATGTCCTAATCTCTCCTTGTCTAATAGTTCTTCTGTGTCAGGTAGTGTTCCTACCAAAATCTTGCCCAGTCGTTCAACCCGTGGTCAGCCTCCGAAACACTATGAACCTACTCTAAGTGCTAAGGCTAAATACCCTGTTGCTAAATATGTGTCGACCCATAGGTTATCTAAACCGTATGCAGCCTTTGTGAATCAATTATCTTCTGTGTCTCTTCCTAGTAAAGTGCAGGATGCCATGAAGGATGAGAAGTGGATGAAAGCAATGACAGTCGAGATGGATGCTCTTGAGAAGAATTGTACGTGGGAGTTGGTGTCATTACCACCAGGGAAGAAGACAGTTGGTTGTCGGTGGGTGTATACAGTGAAACATAATTCAGATGGTTCAGTGGATCGGTACAAGGCAAGATTAGTGGCTAAAGGTTATACTCAGAAGTATGGAGTGGATTATGATGAGACATTTGCACCAGTGGCCAAAATTAACACAATTCGGGTACTTCTTTCGTTAGCTGCTAATCTTGATTGGCCTTTGCAACAATTTGATGTTAAGAATGCATTCTTGCATGGTGATCTGCATGAAGAGGTTTATATGGATTTGCCTCCTGGATATGGTACTTCCACTGGAGAGCAGGTGGTGTGCAAATTGAAGAAGTCGCTTTATGGCTTGAAGCAGTCTCCCAGAGCTTGGTTTGGCCGGTTCACCAAGTTCATGAAGAAAATTGGGTACCGACAGAGCAATTCAGATCATACCTTGTTTCTTAAACATCGGTGTGGTAAAGTGACTGCCTTGATTATTTATGTTGATGACATGGTTGTGACAGGTGATGACATTGAGGAAATTCAAAGGTTACATGGTCAGTTGTCCTCTGAATTTGAGATGAAAGATTTGGGTAATTTGAAATATTTCTTGGGAATTGAAGTTGCTCGTGGCAAGGATTGTATTGTGTTGAGTCAGAGAAAGTATGTCCTAGACTTGCTGGCAGAAACAGGTATGCTTGATTGTAAACCGGTTGCTACTCCTATCGAGCAGAACCATCGGTTAGCAGAGTATTTAGATCAAGTACCTACAAATAAAGGGAGATACCAGAGGTTAGTTGGACGGTTGATTTATTTATCCCACACTAGACCAGATTTAGCTTATGCAGTTAGTGTGGTGAGTCAGTTTATGCATAATCCCAGTGAAGCCCATATGGATGCTGTATTTCGTATCTTGCAGTATTTAAAGTCTGCTCCAGGGAAGGGATTAATCTTTTCAAAATACAGTCACTTGGATGTTTCCGGATACACAGATGCAGACTGGGCAGGTAGTATTACAGATCGGAGGTCTACTTCGGGCTACTTCACATTTGTGGGTGGTAACTTGGTTACTTGGAAGAGCAAGAAACAAAAGGTGGTGGCTCGCTCTAGTGCTGAAGCAGAGTATAGAGGAATGGCTCGAGGACTTTGTGAGATGTTGTGGTTGAGAAATTTATTGAATGATTTGGGGTTCAGACAGAAAAATGCTATGCTGCTTTATTGTGATAACAAAGCTGCAATTGAAATTGCTCACAATCCTGTTGAGCACGATCGCACGAAACATGTGGAGGTAGATCGACACTTCATTAAAGAGAAGCTGGATGGACAGATCATTTTGTTTCCCTTCGTTCCTACTGAAGAACAGTTGGCAGATATTCTTACAAAGGCTCTCTCGACTAAAGCTTTTTATGACTCACTTGACAAGTTGGGCATCCGTGATCTGTATGCACCAACTTGAGGGGGAGTGTTGGTGTGAGTGGTGGAATGGTGGCATACAAAGAATAGTGGAGCAGTAGGTGACAATGGTGCGGTGGGTGACAATGGTGGTAGACAGTAGTGGCAGAATTATTAGGAATAGGAATATTATTCAGTTGTTTAGTAGGTCCTTGATGTATATATATACTCCATTTTGGAGAAGAAATGAATCATCTGAAAATTCCCAAACATTCTCGTTCATTCTGACTTGATCTAAAGGAACCAGGTATGAAATTACTCATTTTCATGATACTTGAAAACTATAGAACTACTAGCCTTGATCCTTTTTCCCTTTCAAGGTACATCCTAATTGAAAATACAGAGTTACTGGATTTTGGATCCTCTTCCTTCTCTCTGTGAAAGAAGTTCAGAAACAAAATCATCTATAGCTTTAAGGGAAGACCCCTTTGCTTCACCATCCTCCCCTACAGCTCCTCTTATCTTCTCCATAATCTCACCAGCTCTTCTCCTCATCTCACCACCTTCCCCACTCTCGGCCACCACCAACTCAATCACTCTCCTCACCTCCTCCGCCTCCACATTACTCTTCACACCCCTCGTCAGCTCCACACTCACACCCATCTCCTCCACCAACATCTTTGAGTTATACGCCTGCTCCGCCGCCAGCGGCCACCCGATGATCGGCACCCCTCTGCTCAAGCTCTCCACCACCGAGTTCCACCCGCAGTGACTCACAAACGCTCGCGTCGCCGCGTGCGACAGAATCTCCAGCTGCGAGGCCCAGTTGTGCACCAATAACCCCTGCTTGGTCTCCCTCATTCGCTCCTCGAAACGCTCCGGCAGCCACTCCGGTCGGAACTCGCCCTTCAAGTCGTGACCCACCGGCGGCCTTATGACCCAGACAAAAGGCTTCCCGCTCTTTTCCAATCCTTTGGCCAATTCTATCATCTGGGAGGCACTGATCGTGTTCTGAGAACCGAACGAGATATACACCACCGAATCGGAAGCGTGCGAGTCGAGCCACTCAATACATTTCTCAGCCGAAATTCCGGATTTCTTGCCGGAATATTTGTTGCTGGAAATATTGGAAGCCAAAACGGACCAAACAGGAACCTTAAGGTAATTTCGCAACACTTCCAATCCGAACGGCTCGATTTCCTCAATGGTGTTGCATATGCAACCAAAAGACTTCATGGAGAGCGAGATCTGCGGCTGGAAATATCTCGACCAAGAATCAGTACCGTCGGCGGCTCTCAAAAACGGATGCAAGTGAGACGGTGTCAAACGACACCGTTCCGGGAACCCCGGAAGGTGGAACTCCTCGTCTTCTGAAGACACACTACGATGCGGGAGATGTTGCCAGATGGATATGTACGCCGCCGTGCCGTAAGCCCCACCGGTGGACAAAGCGACGTTGACGGTGCCGAAGCTTTTCGCTACATTCACAGCCCACCCAAAAAACACGTCAGAGATTAAGCAAAGCGGCGGCTTTCCTTCCTTTTCGGTGATGTCCGAGACAAGGCGGCGAGTCGGAGCTTCGAGATGTTGCGATGCAGTGAAGAGGTTTCCGACTACGTTGAGAGGTATGTTCTCTGTGTTCTCTGTGTTGGGCGGGAGGCCATAGTCTTCGCTGCGGAAGGGAAGCTCGGCCAAGTGGATGTTGGTGTTGGGTTGAGCAGACCGAAGGTAATGGGCGTTGAGGGCGGTGGTGGCGATGGTGATGGTGAACCCTGTTCTGTGCTGGATTTGCTTGGCTAGGGCTAGGAATGGAATCAGATGGCCTTGAGCCAAGAATGGTAGCATCACTATGTGTTCCTTATCAAAACCCATCTCTGAAGTTCTTTGATTTTTAGCTTTTGGCTCTGAATGGGTTTTGGGATTACTGTATGAATGGACTGGCTATATATGCTTTTGGAATGCTTGTGAGAGTTTAGAGTATATGCTCATCAATGACGTCTTCTGTTCGGTAATGCCAATGTTAGTTTCGTTTTGGTTCAAAATTGTCTTGGGGTGATTTTGTTGATTAATATTAGCGGATCCAACGGTTACACGATGATTTTTAAGCAAAAGTAGAATTACATTATACTTTTGAGGATTGAATGCATGTCAGGGGAAATGAGGCATGCATCACCACCTTTTTGGCTTTTTGTTTGGTTGATTTGTGTGGTTGAAAAGCATTGAGGAGGAATCAGAACTCTACCCTTCAACTATAGGCTGGACCATGGTCGTTGATCTTTCTTAACCTGCTGACTGACATTTAGTGACTTTTTGCGAACGCCAACTCAACGGGTGGACTTGCTCAGCATCAAGAGTCAGAGAACATGGAATGTGGTAAGGAATTTGATGCTTTCCTCTTGGTATCCAGCTAGTACACCACCTTCTGCAGTTCTGTGTCTCCTCTTTGTGAATTTTTGGTCGACAGTTCTCGTCGACAGTCGACTTTGACTCTTTTATCTATACGACTCTCTGAGCAACTGGATTAATGAGTGAAATTGTAGGTTCAGCTTATATTAATATATCTTAAACTGAGTACTGGATTGTGTCACAGTGACATGCCGGACTTTTCTGTGAGAAAATTGTACTTTGAGTTCGATGTCGAGAAAATGCCAGGAAATATGGTATTTTTGTTGGAATTTGAAATTGCCGACATGCCACTAGGAACTAAAGTACGATAGCTATCACATACATGCAGACCATGAAACATGAGATTGGTCCTACTCTAACCTTGTCAATATTTATCCAAGTGACATTTGGCACCTATGTATTATCTCTATTATCAAGATATTGAAGGATGAGGATGAGGATCGAGTGATCCTTGGCTTTATAAAAGGTTGGTCCATACACACACTTACAAAGAGTACTGTTGTGTAGAAGATCACCCATTCTCCGATAGCTTCACAAGGCTGGTTTCTCAATCCCTAAATTTATATATGCATATGAATTGCCCGATTGATATGTTTAACTCGATTACAGTTATATTTATGTCCGTTGTGATTTCTTAAAGTACAATATATGCATGACTATGAATTCAAAATCCCGCCAACTTTAGCTAGTATATATGTTTGTGTTATGTATTGATTAATTTTAAAAATAACTTTTACTCAAAAGATTCTTTTTTTGGGTATAGAATTTCATTTGTTCAGACTTTGTATTAGATCAATCTGCCTTTCCTGTAAGCAAATAGAGTCGGTTTTTTCTCTCTTCCCAGTTCCCACCTTGAGAGTCGGTGGCGCACAACCCCGCCCACCATGGGCGCTTTTGCCCGGAGTTTCTCTCCGATCTGAGGCTATGTGCCTCTCTTTCCCTTTCTCTGTTATTTCCCTTCCGTTGAGTCTTCTCTGTTTTTCCCTTTCCGTCGGTTTTCTTGGTCTGTTCCTCTTGTTCCTGACCCAATCTTTTCCAGATCTACCTTTTTTCCCCTTAAACCCACTGCTATACATGTGCATCACTATCTCCGGTGATGCTTATCCTATTCCTTCTGCCGTGGCCTGTAAATATGCCCCTCGGAGCTCTGTTCAAAACGGGGTATGCCCGTTAGTGCACCCGGTGATGCTACAAGAAACTGAACACCCTTTGGGTGCTTGTCTCTTCGATCCCTTGCTGGATCTCACCTATCTCTCCTTTCAACTAGGTTTTCTAGTTGATTTCTTGGCAGATGAAGGTCTTCTTGTTGGAGATGGTTTGAGTTCTATGGTTATAACTTTTGTTTCTGGAAATTTGACCGATGGGTACTTCGGAATCGCCATCGAACCCCTCAACAATCTCTCGATCTGGCGGTTGGAGTTTGCTTCTGGTGGCTCTGTTCTCCAGGGCGGCGGCGCTGCTGGTTCTTCATCGTTGACGGCAACTGTCACTACAAAAAAAGAGATTTTTTGCGACGGAACAAAAACGTCGCAAATGATACAAAAACCGTCGCAAAAGAGTTTTTGCGACGGCGTTGCGACGGATAAAGAAGCGTCGGCGAAAAACGCGTAGCAAATACTCCAGAGGCTTTTGCGACGTTTGTCTCCCGTCGCAAAAAAGTTATTGCGACGGATTTGCGACATTCGGCGTCCGTCGTAAATAGTGGTGTCGGATTTCATAATTTTTTTACGACATTGTATTGCGACATTTTTTTCCGTCGCAAAAAATTATTTTTATGACGTTTGGTTGGTGTCGTAAAAAGTCATATTTTATCTGACATTTTTTACGACGTTTGGTTAACGTCGTAAAAAGTCATATTTCATTTGACATCTTTTTACGACGTTTGGTGTTTATGTCGTAAAAAGTCATATTTTATCTTAATTCATTTCACACATTCGTCAAATGTCGCAAGTAAAATCGTACACATACTAGGATCTATTTATAATCATCGCTAATATCATTTGTGACATCTTTCATGTCATATGGTAAGTATTTACGCAATTGAATTATTATTAAAAACAAACAACCATTGATTCATAACACAATTTTCTAGTCATACATATTCAAATAGTCAAATGCAATAACAATGAAAATCTTTAAATATCTAATGAGTACAGAGTAGCATATGAATTGATGGAATTATCTTGACTTCCTTCTCCATATCCCAATAATAGGTCACCCCTGACCTGAATGAACAAGAGTGAAAAAAAAAAAAATTCATCACCAAAGTCAGGAAATTATTCAATTAATGGTTCAAATTCTATTATAACAATGTACTTTATTACGCACCTTGTTCTTCATAATGAGTAGGCTTCATTCATGAAATAAGTTATTTGTAAATACCCTGTAGAGAAATATTAAAATATTATGAATCACATGATTTTAAAATATTATGAAATTCAGATTGTTTTAGCCAATGAGTTTGATACCTAAAAAGGGGAGTATCATTATCTAATTTTCAGATTGGTATAAAAAACTAAAGGACTGTGATCATAACTGAAAATGGGAATTGAACATTGACATATGCTTGAGGAAACATAAAGGAATAAAAAAATAAAACAGAATTATAAAGTACACGCATATCTTAGCACCTGGATCCTGATTATTTGTCCATGGTGAAAGTGCTTCCTTCAGCCCTGCATTAGTAATAAAATTTTTAAATTATAAATAAGAATAATTTAAATGTAGAGATCCTCCTGCTCTGTTATTTGTATTCAAAATGCAACTGAAATCTCCTAATACTATAGTTGGATACACACACAAGCAATAAACAATACAAAATTGTATAAACCTAGTATCCATAAACAGATTAATCATAATGATCAATCTGATATATAGTCACACCTGACACTTTGAGTTGCCACATGAATTTGTCAAAATTCCCTCTTCCATGCATACTGTTGCAAGTCTTAACCAAACTAGGAAGTTTGGTAAAAAAATAATTTTTATTTTCATTTTTTTGCATCAAAAAACAACTTTGCAGAAGTATTTGATAGAAGTCCCATATAAAAGGTATGTAAGTTTGCAGCATTGAAGCCGCAACGAAACATATCTTCGACATTTTAACTAAGAAAAGAGTGAAAGACACACCTTTCACATTAACTATACAAAGATATAAGCTCCTGTGAATAACTAAGTTAAGGAAACTCACTAGAAGAATCAAACAATGAAAGGACAAGAACATACAAAATGAATTGATTGAAAAGGTTCACAGGTCACTTTTCTTGCCCTTAGGCTATCTCGTGTTAGGCTCTTTCCTCAATAAGCAAGTATTCAAGTTCCTAGATGAGTAAATAGCAAGTATTCAAGTTCCTATATGCTTACAAACATTCAAGTATTCAAGTCAGTTCCTAGAGTAAATAGCAACTTACAATCTGATAAGTGCCTCCAAAAGGGTGTCAAATATGTCATTCAGATCAGTCAACACCTGTTTCACATAAAATTAAAGTATAATTAGAATTTACCCAAAAAGCAAAATACGACGAGCAATGGCCCAAGAACTATCAAAAGACCAATTCATATAGAGGCTTATCATTGACCATATTATATATTGCTTCTGTATCTAAATTCTATGCAGTATATATATATATATATATTCTAATCAGTGCCATTCATAGCCCGTCCACTGTTAGTCCCTGTTTAATAAAGCAAACTGAAAGGTGATCTGCTCCATTTGTTACTAGAGTTAGAAGTTTAATAAACATTCACATAACCAAGTACCTTGAAATAACATGGTTTCGAAGTGTCAAGCAATTGACCAGTCCTATTTAAAATAATACTATACATATACAAGCATAACCAGGCATGCCATCTCCAAAATTAAAATGAAAGAGAGAAAGAGGAAGAATACATTCATTCAATACAAACTTCTTTTAGGGAGTCAAAAGTATAGTGCAATTGGTACCTCCCTGAAAAATGATTACATCCAACCATGCAAACAAGTTCCAGATTACCTCAGTACGACGTCTATTTAGAAGGTTGGAAATCCAGTGCAATGCTTCAATTCTAGTAGCCTCCCATTCACTAGATAGAAAGTGTCCTTAGCTCTCTGTTCAAACAAATCTGAAGGAGGTGGGGGTTAATGATGGTATGAATTAATCCATTAGGAATGATACCACTCAGAGAAAAGCATTATGGACTGTTAAAGAGACCTCAAAAGCATATAATGCAGCAAATGCCAATTCCTTATAATTAAAACAAGGGTCAAATTAATACCAACAACTATCTTCAACTTCAATTAAAGAAGTAGATATAAAGTACAGAAAAAAAAATTCCTAACAACCATATATATATATATATATATATATGAACCCCCTATTAGAGTATTAGGTGCAGGTCTTATATGTAGCCGTATTTTACAGTCCAGCTTATCCGTATTTCTTAAATTGCAGAGCAAACTCATATCTGCATCTAATAAATGTTAGTGATTCTCTGCGATCTTTGAGACCTTGTGAAAGAAATTGCAGGCTTTTAAATATTAATGTGCAGGCAACCAATGGACTACACAATACTTTTAAATTCATCCACAGAAACAGGACTCTAAAATTTAGTGAGACCAGGGGTTTCAATATATGGGATTTCAAATGTGACATCATCAGGAGGTTCTACAGAAACAACTTTTTCAAAATTGAACAGCTATGCCTTTCAAATACATTCATGGAAAATCATAGATCGACAAGCCAGAATTTTAAACAAGAAAACAAGTCATGGAAAATCCACCAAAACAAATCTTCCAGCTCTCTATTCAATACCAAAGACAAGACAAGCAAATACTATCTTTTTCACTCTTCAATAAAAACAGTATCAATAGAGAAAAGACACTGTGAAATTTATCATAAAGGCATTACTAACAATTTAACAGCCAAAAGGGAAATTACAGACAAAAAGAATGCACTCATTAAAACAATATACTTGACAAACATACCCACAAATCAAAGTTCCCGTTCTTGGTTTTCTTTAATGCACCCAAGTCAATTTTCTTTAATCACTTGACAAAGGCAATATGAATTTTCAAACTTTCTTCCAATTGCTGTAGTTTTTGAAGAAATGACAAGGATAGGGAAACTTGATGTTTACAACTAATGCCTTCATGAAATTAAGACTAACTTTCTCGCATTCAATTCCAGAAGCACAAAATGGGGTTGATTCACACATATCAGGTCACTACAAATTGCAATTAGGAATTTACAGCAAACACACAACTGAACATCTTCAACAAAGATGAATCACAACCTTCCCCTTTCATACACGACTGAATAACTAAACCCTAATCAATTCACAGTAGAGGAATCACAAAAGGAAGACTCACCCAGTTCATAGAAAATAAAAAAGGCGATACATTGAATGACCTTACCTGATAGAGACGAAGAGAATGATTTTGATTGAATGACCTTGCTTGATTCTGAAGTCGTAATAGCAACAAAGAATTGCTAAAAACTTGCTTTGAGCGAGCGAGCAAGAGGAAGAGGGCGAGAGAGAGAGAGAGAGAGTCTTGCCGTCTAGCTATAGGAGACGTGATAGGAACCGACTTTAGGTCGATGTGCAGTTTCTTTTTTTTTTTTTTTTTTTTTGGTTGCTGATACGACGTATTTTAAGTTGTGTCGCAAACCCTCCTTATTTTCTGCCTATTTACGACAATTTGTGCGACGGCACTTAATGGGGGACACAAATATATTGGCGCCAACTTTGGGCGCTTAAATCTGCCTAAAATTAAAGATAATTGCGACGGCCGCGCCTCGTGTCGCAAATAAGGTGTCACAAATAATGCTTTTTCTTGTAGTGTGTGTTGGCTAACCAAGATCGTGGGCTTGCCTGGTTTAGGCCCACTATGTTTGTTTCCTTCTTGTTTCGTTTGGGCCTTTTGGGCCTTTGTTGTCTACTTATGTTTTCATCTGGAAGGCCTAGTTGTCTTTCTTGTGTAATAGTTTCTCTTCTTTAATATATCAGTTCTTGTTGATTGCCAAAAAAAAAAAAAAAAAACTTTGTATTAGATCGATACCGCAAGTTTGCTCTTATGTCTATTGTCATTTTTTTTAGGGCTAAATCACTACTAAAAAAAACTCCAATTGCGACGGCAGTTTGCGACGGCAAATTGTGATTTTGCCGTAGCAAATACTTTTCGCGACGGCAAATTAAGCTTTTGCGACGGAAATGTAAGCGTTGCAATAGGTGGCGTCACAAGATCCATTTGCGACGGTAAATTTCCGTTGCAAAAAGTATTTGCGACGGAAACTATTGCCGTCGCAAAAACTAATTTAGTTGCGACGGATACTTTGCCGTCGCAAAAAGATATTTAATTATAAAAAAAAATCTGGTGTGAATTTCACACCAAAGCTAGTATTGTACTACAAAAATTATAAGGTGAAAATGTTAAAATAGCATATGAACTAATTTCAATTACAAACCAACAATCACAATTGTAAGACCAACCAAAGGTTTTGCAAAATTACAAGCATCAAAATACCTAAAACTACCAAGTTTCTTGTTGAAATTAAGAGTTACACCCAAAAACAGTTGGAATGAGACCTTGGGTTGCCCAGGAACAATCCTATTAGCTTCTTCTTCATTCACTGATCCATGACTTGTGCTTTTGAACAGCCCCACAAGCAAAATAGAGACATATCCTCAATAACCTAACCCACAAATAGCAGATAACAAGTAAATACCAAAGAGAGAAATTAAATGAACCATATCCTCTATTTGCAGAAAGTGTTATGCAAGGCTCAAGATAGCATCCTAATGTGCATGGTATGAGATATATGATTTAACAACTTATAGTGAATACCCAGACACTATAAACACATGTTCAAAATAACCCATAGTCTGGTTTTTCCACCGTGATTATACTGTTGTTCATACAGCCCCAAGTATTTCATTATTGGGTCACACATGAATACGTGAATTCCGTATGTGTACTGAAATGAATACCCAACTCATACATTAACCCATATATTTGATCAAAAACATTCATCTGATATATGGATGTTAAATTGTATAGACAATAGGACCAGGTCTACCTGTGCTGCAGGACAAATCAATGCATTGTAATATAAATCCCTTGTTACTGTTTTCTCCTCATGTTCAATATCATAAATTTTTCTTTTCCAGATAACCAAAATCAATGTTCAGTTTTCAGATGAGTGCATAGAGGCAGACGTACCTTGAAGATGAACAAGTCCACCATGGATCCCTGGGCATCTCTCCAAGTCCAACTTGATCAAGCCAAATAAATTAGCTAAGGCACTCATTCCATGAGAAGTAATTGCACCAATTCTTCTAAAACTCAAATTTGTCAAGTTAGATAGACCTGAAGGAAGATAACATAAGTGTCATATGCTGAACCAAGAAGATGGTCATGATCAATAACATGAATGTTCTTCCAAATTCAGGCATAAAAAATTTAATAACAATGTTGAGCACAAAGAGATAGGATAAACAAAAGCAAAAAATAACAAAGAAAAAGAAAACAGGTAGTATAGTTTGAGTTATAACCCTGTCGAGTTGTGAAAACTGTGCATTTTGAAATGCAACATGTCAAATAGAATATAAGATCGCATGAAAACTGTGCATTTGCATAACACTTTCTGCAAATGGTTCATTCCACAAGAATGAACCATTTGCACATGAAGTGTACAAGAAGAATATCAAGGAATGTAATACACTGAAAAAGAAGAAGCAGAGCAAGGCATATGGGGGCATGGACAGCTCTCTATGATATGATTTCTAATGATTGCAAGAGTGCTGAAATTTTAAATTTTATATTGGCATAAACCTACATATTTCAGATCCAATAACATTGACTTGTAGCCAACAAAAAAAACAAGTTGGATTCTTTACACACCCACATATGAATTCTGAATCTAGGCATCAAAATCCAATTCCATTCAACAAATGCAGAATCCAAAATTCAAGATACAAATTATGTAAACCCAGAAGATAGGAAACAAGAAAGTTACAAAGTCAGATCAGAAAAAAGAAGTCAAATGTGTAAGAAGGATCACTCACTCTGGAGGGAGCTGACACAAGGGAAGGAGAATGGAAGTGTCTCTGAAAGTTGCAGAGAAGAAATCACATTTTGGGTGTACATTCAGTTTCAATTAATTTCTCAACAATCTGGGTGGTAGTGGCAGTGGGAGTGGCCATGTCTTATGATATGTCTGTGTGATCTGCTGCTTGTCTTGTTCACCTAAAATGACAAAGATAAAATGATCCTATAGCATGAAGATAATATAATCATTCGTCAAACCAACCAAACTCATCATCCAAAACCCGAATTGTTTCCATTAATCTACAAGAGCAGAAAAATATATGAAGCTAGAGAAGATTGTCCATATATTATTTTTCATTCACTTGATAATACACGAACTTATTAATAGATGAATTTAACTTTAGCTACAATGCACCAATAATAGGTAAATTTAACTTTAGTTCATCAAACCTTTTAAACTCAAAGTTGCATCCCAGCCCACAAGCTCGGCTGTCACAGACAAGATAATCAAACCTGTGAATCATTAATATATCCATAGCATTAGATTCCATGAAGAAATATACATAACAAACATAAACTAGAGTTCAGATGAGCAACACAGATGATGAAAAGGCTTCCATACCATTACGCCCAGTTGCCACAATTTCATACAGAAAAGGCTTCTCCCTGGAGCTCTACACAAACAATAAACAAAAAGAAACAAATGTAACAGCAAGAATAAGTAAAAGCAAGAATCCATAATATCATAAAAGCAAGAATCCAGAGTATCATAAAACCAAGAATCACTAACACAGTCTCCAGAACCTTAATAAGAGACAGTATCTACAACTGACTGTAATAGAAATTATCAAACAAGATACAGTATATGAACATCAACACATCTATTTGCCCAATTGCAGAAATAATCAAAAATTAGTAAATGGGTACCTAAATTTGAAGCGAAACACATTGGAATCTTCAATTTCACGCCCCAAAAAGACTAGCAGAGTAGCTATGAACACAAAATTTAAAAAATTTAACAAAGTACATATAAGTAAGGTAATCTTGGAAATCCTAATTCGTGTATTGATGTGGAAAAACTATGAGGAATCGAGATGGTTACCTTGTAGAATTGAAATTGAGGTTTGGATCCTCAGTGCCCAATTCGAATTGGGGTTTTGGTGTTAGGGGAATTAGGCTC